>NC_137677.1:43094576-43099576 GCF_963989245.1 Nansenia antarctica
GAAGTCAGCTGTGCTGAATCATTTCCCGGGGGGGGAGAGAGACTGCTGGATTACAGGGGGGGGGGGGTCTCACCTGTTCCAGCGGCACGGCGCATCCCCCCCGCGCCCGCGTTTCCCAGGGAGCCCCTACCAACGCTGCACAATGGAGGGTGTGTCCCGGCTGACACTTACAGCACAAAAGGTGCGCTGTAAAAAATTCTGTCCCACCGCCCCCCCCCATCCTCTTCCAACACCACCCCTGTTCTTTTACCCAGTCTCCCCTTCTCTTCCTGGACTCTGAATGCTCTAACAGGCTCGACCCGGCGCGGAGGGGCCGTCGCCCTGACAGACCATGTGATGTGCCCTGACACGTAAGGAGCGCACGGCCCAGCCCTCGGACGGTGTCAGACGGACCCCCAGATTAAACCGGCTAGCCTAGCCATGGCTTTTAACAGGGGCGGGGGGGGGGGGTGGTGGAGGGTAGGGGGCGCGAGCCCCTGGCCGCAGACGAACATACGCACTAAACGCTAACAATGGTAGCACCTGTACCAAACCCAGGATGCCCGATGTCGTTAGCGATAGCCTCTGAGAACAACCGCCCCCCCCCCCGCCGCAATCGCCTCTGGCTTTTCATATTTTATAAAAAAAAAAGCCCCCATTGACAGATTAGCCCGGGTCCTGTGTTAGAGAGCGGGTCAATCAGGGGCTCCACACACACAAGGCCCGGTGCCAGGGAGCAGGCTGGGCCCACCGCGGCCGGAGAATGTCCCCTTGGTGCTCTTGTCAGAGCCGATGGTCACACTTCCGCGTCAAAGCGGGAACTTTATTGTTGCAGCTTGCATAGGGGAAAGGGGGAGGAGGGGGGAGGAGGGGGGGGGTGGCGAAGGGGCTCAGAGGTCAACCCTGGGGTCGTGCCGTTGATCCAACCCCGGCCATTGTCCTCCTCAGACTTGAATTCATAGTATGATATTATGTGCATTTGGTGGGGGAAGGCATTGATAGTGTACGGGGGGGGGAGGGGGGGGGGCTACATTAAAAAAAGAAAAAAAGAAAAAAAAGAGAGTTGTTTAACAACAGAACTGGGGGGGAGAGGGTTTTTCTCAACCCTTTGTGTTCGGACACATTGTACGGGCCACTGCGTGAATAGCGCATGAATAAGTGATGCAGTTGATGGTTGTCATATGATGTGACCATAATGATGACGGATCGGATTTATTTAAGCAAGGGGGTTTCTCTCCAGGTGCCTCGAAAGTGGTTTACATTGTGCGGGAGCGTAAAAAGCGTAAAAAGGGGATTTATTTATCCGCTCGCTTCAGTCTGACGAGCGACGTGTAAAGCGCACACACCCGTGGAGCTATAGCATGAGATATCTGTTATAGTGTTGCTATCCCGGTACTCTGTGTTATGAAAACGACTCGGTTGCGCTCCTCGTCGACCCCCCCCTCCCTGTTCGACCCCCCCCCCCCCTGCAAAAGGGTGACTGGAATCATTCCGGTTACTCATAACTACAGAAATAGCATCATGGCAGATAAGTTAGCCTCTTTATCAGTGGGGGTTCAGCAGACCCCCCCCCAACCCCCCTCCCCCCGATGGGATCATTTCCTGTGAGGGATATCACCCTGCCGGCTGGCCCTGTGTGTGCGTGTGTGTGTGTGTGTGTGTGTGTTTGGTTGTGCGTGTATGTGTGTGGTTGAGTGTGTGAGTGTGTGTATGTGTGTGTGTGTGTCTGTGTTAATGTGTGTGTGTTTGTCTATCTGAATGCAAAAAAAAGAAAGTGCGGGTGTGTGTGTGTGTGTGTGTGCGTGTGAGAGAGCGCATGTGGGTGCATCTGTGTGTGTGTGTGTGTGTGTGTGTGTGTGTGTGTGTGTGTGTGTGTGAGCGAATGTGTGTGAGAGCGCATGTGCATGCATTTGTGTGTGTGCGTGTGTGTGTGTGGCCGTGACTCTGCTGCCTGGTGGCTGAGTGGATAATGTTACACATTAACAGGGTTTCCATTAAGTCACCCTGTGTATCCATGGAGACACCTTCCCCTGCGCTTCTAGGAGAGATAGCAGGTCTCTGGCTGGGCCGCAGTGTTCCCTGGCGCTCTGCTTACTTAGCTGAGAGAGGAGGACAACTTCCCCCAGACCAGCCAGGTTAATGAGTCAGAGACCAATTGTACGGATGTGAGAGAGAGAGAGAGTGAATAGGAGTGTGTGTGTGTGTGTGTGTGTGTGTCTGTGTGTGTATGAGAGAGTGCAGAGGGAGTGAAGTGCAAGAGTGTGTTAGTGAGAGCTAAGTAGAAGAGTGTGTGTGTGTGTGTGTGTCTGTTTGTGTGCGTGTGTGAACTGTATGAGAGAGTGCAGAGGGAGTGAAGAGCAAGAGTGTGTGAGTGAGAGCAGAGAAGAGTAGTAGAAGAGAAGTAGAAGAGTGTGTGTGTCTGTGTGTCTGTGTGTGTGTGTGTGTGTGTGTGTGTGTGTGTGTGTGTGTGTGTGTGGGAGGGATTACGTAAGTGTGAGGGAGACAGAACGGACTGAACTGAGTGTGTGAGGTGTCTCATCAGAATCAGACTCTGAATCAGAATCAGGAGTGCTTTTATTCCATCCAATGTACAGGTACATGACAGGTACATACAACATACAGGTACATGACAGGTACATCCAACGTACAGGTACATGACAGGTACATCCAACGTACAGGTACATGAGAGTCAAGTTCTTAGGCTCAGGTTCAACATTGGCATGGCAGCAATGAATAGAAGAAATCAACACAAATAGAATAAAGTAAAATAAGTAAGGTACCGTATTTTCCGGACTATAAGTCGCGGTTTTTTTCATACTTTGGCTGGTCCTGCGACTTATAGTCAGGTGCGACTTATATATCAATAATTCATAATCTCTGACTGACATGAACTGACATACGGTAATCTCTGACTGACATGAACCAAGGAGTAAATCCGCTAGCGCCTCATACACGATAGAATAGCCATTATACTTGACAATGTGGACATTAAACACGACAATGTGGACATTAAACATGATGTTATGGACCTTATACACAATGTTATGGACGTTAGAAACGATATTAAAGTCATTTATTCCTTCCAGAGGCTGTTTAACGTTGCAATGTTGTACCCGCGAGTAGCATTTTGCTACTTCCGGTAGCGCTTCATACGCGATAGAATAGCCATTATACTCGACAATGTGGACATTAAACACGACAATGTGGACATTAAACATGATGTTATGGACCTTATACACAATGTTATGGACGTTAGAAACGATATTAAAGTCATTTATTCCTTCCAGAGGCTGTTTAACGTTGCAATGTTGTACCCGCGAGTAGCATTTTGCTACTTCCGGTAGCGCTTCATACGCGATAGAATAGCCATTATACTCGACAATGTGGACATTAAACACGACAATGTGGACATTAAACATGATGTTATGGACCTTATACACAATGTTATGGACGTTAGAAACGATATTAAAGTCATTTATTCCTTCCAGAGGCTGTTTAACGTTGCAATGTTGTACCCGCGAGTAGCATTTTGCTACTTCCGGTAGCGCTTCATACGCGATAGAATAGCCATTATACTCGACAATGTGGACATTAAACACGACAATGTGGACATTAAACATGATGTTATGGACCTTATACACAATGTTATGGACGTTAGAAACGATATTAAAGTCATTTATTACCTTTTAGAGGCTGTTCAAAGTTTCATTTTTCCTCCGCGACGCCATGTTGTTAGCCCCGCGCTAGCTAGCGGACTTTACACTCGATAATACAAGTATTCCTTAACCTTTCAGAAGAAGTTTCAACGTGAATTATGTCCTTCCTGGGCTTACAAATCCTCTCATGTCTCTTCACAGTGCCAGACTAGAGTCAAGCTCAACAGGGTCTTCTTTCCCCGCTGATTCCGCCAAGCCCGTTCCCTTGAACCATGCGACTTATAGTCCAGTGCGACTTATATGTGGTTTTTTTCTCTTCATGGCCCATTTTTGGCCTGCTGCGACTTATACTCGGGTGCGACTTATAGTCCGGAAAATACGGTAAGTCATTAAAAAAGTAGAATAAGGTATTAAAGTGATGCATCACGGAAGAGCAGTGGTGTGTGTGTGTGTGTGTGTGTGTTTGTGCGTGCGTGCGTGTCTGCGTCTCTGTGTCTGTGTGTGTGTGTGTCTGTCTCTCTCTCTGTCTCTCGGTGTGTGTGTTTGCGTGTATGTGTCTCTCTCTGTCTCTCTGTGTGTGTGTCTGTGTGTGCGTGTATGTGTCTCTCTGTGTGTGTGTGTGTGTGTGTGTCTCTGGGTGTGTGTCTGTCTCTCTCTGTGTGTGTGTGTGTGTGTGTGTGTGTGTAGAGCCGTCTGCTCCTGCTACCCTCTGTGGATGTGGCAGATGCTGGCGGCGGTGTCAAAGGTACCACGGCTGTATCACTTTCCCTGAGTGGTGCTCCCTCCTGTCTCCACGTATACTCCCCGAAGACACACCCCTGTTCCCCCTGTCTAGTCACCCCCCCCCCCCCCCCCTCCCCCCACACCCTCTCACCGGGAGGTGTTTATCACACAGTCACCGTCCAAGAGCACAACACATGTCACGGCTCTTCCGCCCCGCGTCCGTCGAATATATCACAACAGCAACAGACAGGCGTGTACTCTGTGGATACACACACACACACACACACACACACGTGCGCACAGTGTGCACCATGCACATGCTGCACAAGGCACGTGCACATAATAATAATAATAATAATAATACATTTTATTTATATGGCGCCTTTCACGGCACTCAAGGTCGCCGTACAACAACAAATCTAAAAACAGCCACAAAATTCAAAACACAAAAAACATAGAAATATACAGTATAAAACATAGCCAGCAGCAGAGCAGCACGGGAAAAGCAAATCAACAGGGATACGCCTGCGTAAACAGGTGGGTTTTGAGGTGAGTTTTAAATGAGATGATAGAGTCAATGTTCCTGATGTCGGGGGGGAGGGAGTTCCAGAGGCGAGGGGCGGAGCGGCTGAAGGCTCTAAA
>NC_137677.1:43104458-43126958 GCF_963989245.1 Nansenia antarctica
GATTTGGCGAAGGAGTCAAGACTGAGACTTCATTCAGCCACACAAACGCAACTCCACATGCAAGCTAACATGGATGATGCTAATGAGGTAGAACTAGCTAGCAAAGTTCCTGTAGATAGCAGAGCCACTGAGTATGATATGGCTCAAATACTCGAGATGCTGAACAAGATATCGGAGGACACGGCAGAAATGAAAGAAATCCGACTTTCTGTGTGTTCCATGGACGCTAAACTGACCTCACTCGGCACACGCATTACTGAGGTGGAGGAACGAGTGAGTAGGCTGGAGGACGAACAAGCTAACAGGAGTGCCGTTCCTGCAGTCACTAAAGCGGACTTGCAACAACTGACAGACAGGCTAGCTGACGCTGAAGATAGAGCCAGACGCAATAATCTCAGATTCGTTGGGATACCAGAGGGAGCTGAAAAGAACGACATGACTGCGTTCCTGAACAAAATCATCTCAACATCCCTGGACATCAACCCTCCCCCAGGTGGAATCGAAATGGATCGCGCTCATAGGATTGGAACACGTTTGGATACTGGAGACAAGAGCAAAGTGCGAACCATCGTCGCCCGCTTTCTAATTTTAATTTAATTTGACATTTAGCAGACGCTTTTAATCCAAAGCGATTTACAATTACAAATTACAGGGACATTCCCCCTGGAGTAACTGAGGGCTAAGTGCCTTACTCAAGGGCACACTAGTAGTGGTGTGGTTTCAGGCGGGATTTGAACTCACAACCTTCTGATCACAAGTCCAACTCACTATCCACTAGACCACTACTACCCCTGTAGCGCTTTCTGCGCTACAAAGATTGCCAGAACATCCTTGATGAAGCACGGAAGAAGAGGCGCATAACGTGGGACAACAAACCGGTGATGATCTTCCCAGATTACTCGAAGGAGACCCAGCGGAAGAGAGAAGCATTAAACCTCTTCAAGAGAGCACTCCATGAGCGCAAGATCAAATTCAGCCTGCTCTACCCTGCACGTCTGAGGATCTCCACCGATGGAAATGGCCCACGGGTGTTTGACAACCCGGAGACAGCATTACAGTTTATTGAGCATCGCTGAGGATGGTAGGCCTACTGTAATGGTGCGTTTTCAAGAAACTTTAATTTGGGATATGGCTTAATAGTTCCTGGGAAACACATTGCTCTCCTCTATTTGCGAATAGACTTTTTCCTTATTTCAAGATCCCTATTGCCCTCCACACTGGCCTGCACTATTGATAGCATTCTGTTGACCGACCATGCTATGGTTAGATTAGATATGACTCCATATCGAGAGACTATGAGGTCACGAGTGAGGCGCTTTAACTTTAAAGCTTAGGGCACAGATCAATCTATACTTGGAGACCAATGTCCCTACGGCTCCCTCCGCCATAGTGGCATGGGAGGCCATCAATTATTCAGTACGCCTCTCATAAAAAAAGGCTTCCACTGCTAAATGCACATTATACACATTAAATACATTAAATATACATAAAAAATGTATATATCTGACGGCTTTGTAAAAAACGTACTCATCTTAAGTATGAATATAATACTATAATATCCAAGAAAACTGAGTTTATTCTCTTTAGAGCTTGGCAGACTATTTTTTAATCGGGGGATAAGGCGGGAAAATTCTTGGCTAGATACATTAAACAGAAAGAGACTAAATCTATTTTTGCAGCGGTGAGGGATGCAGAAGGGACATTGGCAACTGAACCTAGTAAGATAAATGACATCTTCAAAGACTTTTATATAAACCTCTATACGTCTGAAAGCACTGCCACGGATGACGAGATAGTATCCTTCCTTGATAATTTGAACCTCCCTAAACTGAGTGGTGCACAACAAGAGGAGTTAGATTCACCTATTAGTTCACAGGAGATTATTGAAGCAATCAAGGCCCTACCAGCAGGCAGTCGATTGTCGACTACTATCTAAAATACTTGCTAATATATTAGATAAAACACTTGGGTCACTTATCCATCCGGACCAAGTGGGCTTTATTAGACGTAGAAATTCTTCTGATAATGTGAGGCGCCTCATAAATATTATGTGGTTTATGCGAAATTCTAACAATCCAACAGCGGCTATCTCGCTTGTCGCTATAAAAGTGTTTGATAGGATAGAATGGAGATACATGTTTCAAATATTGAAGGCTTTTGGGTTTGGCCAAACATTTATGAGATGGATTGAGATCCTTTATGAAGACCCGGAGGCAGCGGTGAACACAAACGGTGTAATATCATTCTAATTTACACTTGGTAGAGGCACTCGGCAGGGCTCGGCACTGTCACCGGGTCTCTTCTGTCTAACCCTCGAACCCCTTGCAGTAATGATTCGTAACAACCCAAATATTCAAGGAATTAGAATAAATTAGTCCAGGCATAAGCTTATGTTATACGCGGATGACATATTATGGCTTGCCAGGTAGATCTGTCCCAGCACTTTTAGACAACATCGAATCCTTCTCCAAGCTATCAGGGTACAAGGTCAATTGGTCCGAGGCTCTTCCACTAACTTCGTATTGCCCTAAGACTTTATTCCAGGCAGGGTCTTTTCAGTGGCCTACAGAAGGTATAAAATACCTAGGTATCCTCTTTCCTCATCAAACCTGCAAAATAATAGAAACAATTTTCAACCCCCTTTTTAAGAAAATTGCTTTGTATGCAGAAAGGTGGTCAACACTATTTCTATCATTATGGGGGAAGATCAATGTCCTGAAGATGAACTGTATCCCAAGATTGAATTGCCATACCCCAGGTGTACTTCAAGAGGTTTGACCAAATTTGCTAAACGTTTCTATGGAATGGTAAACGTGCTAGGATAAAGTTGGAAAAGCTCCAAGTCACGATCAATAAGGGTTTGGGTTTACCTAAACTAATATTGTTTCACTATGCCTACTGCCTGAGACACATTGCTCAATGGACACTGCCACCTGAAAGGGCCCCTCCTTGGTTTTAGATTGAGCAAAAATTGCTTTCCCCTATTGCCCCTATAAATTCTATGTCCAGCAAATTATCATTTGAATTAGGATCCCATCCTATAATAGCCAACCTCTACAATGTATGGAAGAAAATATCTAATTCCTTTAAAGTAAATGTCTATGTTAACTCTGAATCTTGTATTTGGAATAACCCAAAATTGCAAAAAAAGTGTTCCTTTACATGGAAGGAATGGGTAAGAAAAGGAATTACATGGGAACATGTACATGGAACAACATTAACAGACTATGGGGGAGATGGTCTGAAATCATTTGAGGAGTTGGTTAATGAATATGGGTTGCCTAGACATGATTTTTGGAAATACTTGCAACTCTGCCATTTGCTGGACAGTGTTCTGGGTAAAGGAATCGCACCTCAACAGTCAACTCTTCTTTCTGAGATTACAAAGATGGGGCATGAGGCGGCTATCTATTATAAAATGGTTTTCCAACAGGCGGTTAAGGTATCCTATGCACTGATGTTAACTTGGTCAGTTGATCTGAAAATTGATTTCACAGAGAAAGAATGGGACAAAAGTGAGAACATTAAGAGAGTATCGCGAGACATTACATTTAGATTGATCCAGTTCAAGGTTCTTAACTGGACACCCTCCAGGATGTTCAGGCTGAAGCTCAAGGACAATGCTGATTGCTGGAAATGTTACAGGCCGGAAGGGACCCTGGTTCACTTACTTTGGGAATGTCCTATGATTCAAAATTACTGGCGAAAGATCCACGAAAGGGTGCAAAACATTACCCAGGACAACAAGTTTTTCCCGAGACTATGTTTTCAGTGATCCACAAATGACGTCTCTCTGTGGAGCTGCAGAATTTATTCAGACCAGTATAATGGTTGGAAAACAAATTATTATGAGACACTAGAGGAACGCAGGGGAGCCGTCTTTCCAGGAATGGCTTATGGAGTTGGCAAAGGTGGCATCATACTAACAAATGTCCTTCAGTTCTATGGACAGAACAGAACAATACACAACAAAATGGGGAGGCTACTTGGGATATATTGCTAGTCGGTAGTAAGACTGAAGTTGATTTTGGACGAGTGATGAATGTAAGAGGTGATCTATGGGTGCTTTTTTATTTATTTTATATTTATATTTTATATTTTATATTATACTTTTCTCTGTAATATTTCTGTTTGATGACAGCAAGACTTAACCCCAAAAAAAGAAATTATCACAGCAAAAGTCACTACAGGCAAACAACTCAGACAAACAACTCGCTAATATCTGATGGTGAAAAGCTTCTAGACGAAATATTCTTGTCATCTTTAAAAAAAAACATGTCTATTACTTGCTGTGGTAAATCAGAAATCAGAAATTGGCCAACTCTGACTTAAGTCTGTCAGTGAAGCGTTGTTTGTTTGTCCGAGTTTCCAAAAGGGGCGTGGCTTAGCGATAGGTCCATTGAATAACAATCCGGACATTACTTGTATCACTTTTGGTCATTAGTTTGAAGTTGAATTTTGTAAACACCTCCCCTAGAGTTGACCAAGGTGTATTACAGTCATTAATCCACCATATTGATCAATATACCATCCATTTTTTTATCATTCAAACTACACAGCCATACACGCCCATACAGCTGGTATTTCAGTATTGGTTAGATCTGTCTGGCTAGCAGGGGTTCCACATAGTCCATGTGTTACACTGTTTTGACACACACACACATACACACACACACACACACACACACACCCACACATTTACATTTACATTTTTGGCATTTGGCAGACGCCTTATTCCAAAGCGACTTACAATCAATACATTTGACTAAGCAAGTGAATCATCAATCCACCAGTCGTAGCTCAGGCCCAGGGCCATTGGCAGTCTCTGTGATAGAAGGAAAAATCTACTTCTACACACACACACACACACACACACACACACACACACACACACTGACACACACATTGACACATACACACACACACACACACATTGACACACATTGACATACACACACACATACACACACACACACACACACACACACACACAGCATTATTCTGATTGGGTGTGTTAGACGCAGCCACAGTGGCACCCTCCACGCCGGTACCAGGGTAGGACACGCCTGACAGACTCATGTGTGGTGTCCCGTAGATAACCATGACAACCACGCAACATTCTTGCACAAAAACCCCCTCGTCTGCAAGTGTCACATCAGTCAGGGTGGGGGGCTTTGACAGGGGGCTGCAGCTGGCACCAGACCCCACTCCCACGGAAAAGAGAGGTGCCCCAGAAATGTTAAGTGGGACACAGACACACACATGGGCACACACACACACACACACACTGACACACACACACACATGGGCACACACACACACATGGGCGACGGCGATGGCCATGCCATCTGGGGTGTATGCCACCACCCCCCCCCAATCCCAACCCCCGCACACGCACGCACACACACACACAGACACACACACAGACATACACACACATGCACACACACACACACACACACACACACACACAGACATACACACACACACACACACACACAGACATACACAGACATACACACTCACACAGACACAGACACGCACACACAGACATACATACACACACGCACACACACACACATACACACAGGAGTGTGAAGGAGAGGTGAAGGAGAGGTGGGTGGTTGCATCCCAGGTACCTGGTCTCTGGAGGGCTGGAGATGTGGGTGTTCCTCTGTGACCACCCTCTGTCCCACCCCCCCCCCCCACACACACCTCCACGTCTCCCTCATTCTCTCCCCCTATCCCTTGTTCTGTATGTTGTTCCCTTCTCTCCCCTAATTCCCACATTCCTCTCTCTCCCCCCCGGTCACCTCTCTCCCACATACCTCTCCCCGGTTCATGTGCTAGAACCAAAATAATGAACAAGACGTAGGGTGTATTACATGTGTTCTAACAGATAATAGGCTAGGCAAGGTAAGGCAAGGCAAGTTTATTTGTATAGCACATTTCATACAACAGGGGCATACAGCAAAGATAATAGACCATGAACCAAAAAGATATAGATAAAAGTGTTACATCTACGTGACATGTTACAGACACATGTAGTCTATATTTACAGTGAATTCACAGCACGGTCCACTGGATTATGGCCCACTCAGCATGTTTCTGTCTAAACTCATAACTGCGGCAGATATAAGAAGCACATAGATAAAACATTTCATAAGATAATAGTTCATGGATAAAAAGCCCTAGATAGACGTGTTAGTGTTTAATCATAACTGCTGCAAAACATTAAGGTTTTTAGCTCAGTTTTACATATTTGTACAGTTTGGGCCTGTTTGATTTCTTCAGGGAATTTGTTCCAGGAGCGGCAGCGTGACTGAAAGCTGCTCAATACTCATGACAGGATGTATTACATGTGTTATAACTGTGAGACAGGGTGTATTACATGTGTTATAACAGATGACGCCTGTGAGACAAGGTGTATTACATGTGTTATAACAGATGATGCCTGTGAGACAAGGTGTATTACATGTGTTATAACTGTGAGACAGGGTGTATTACACATGTTATAACAGATGATGCCTGTGAGACAGGGCAAGCATTGTGAGTGACCTTGTTTAGCGTACGTGTGCGAGGCCTTACACTCAGGAGGCTGGTTCTTTGTACTCGCCTCTCCTTTCTTGATTAAGAATGCTCACGGCACACCAGTGTAAACTCTTTACAGCCAGAACCATATGTTCACAGCAGTCATTGCCAAACACTGGATTGAAGGTACTAAAGGCAGATTATGCCAGGCTACCCCCACCCCCCCGCCCCATATCCCCCCCTCCACCCCCCCACCCCTCTCCCTCAACCCCCCCCCCATGTACATGTTAACCCTTTCTCTTCTTTTCTCTCCTCCTCTTCTCCTCTCCTCCCTTACTCCTCCTCTCTTCTCTCCTCCCCTCCACAGTCACAGAGAGGAAAGGCCACGCTCTCTCCGTCCTGACAGAGTCCACCTTGGAGGACTACGACGGGTAGGTCCGCCACACGGCCGGTCGGCCCATATCAGCCCGTCCCCCCCGTCCCAAAGCCTGCAGCTATCTGACTGACAAACACCCCCAACACACACCAGCAACCCTCCCAGTAGGGGGTCTGTGTAACACGGCACATAGCACAGCAGAGCAGACTCGATCTGTCTTATGAAATCAATACGAATGCCGGATTCCTTTATTTCAACTCAGGATACCACAGGGGTAGGTAACACACACTCAGACACGCACACACAGACATACATACACATTTGCGTCATGCCTAACCACCCCGCTAGCCGTGCCAATATCCACGATATACCACGGCTTCGAGTTCCTTAACGCTTTTATGCAACGGTTACCACATGTATCTACCAATATTTCACAAAAGAAAGACAAGACAAACTTTTAATTAATGTATTTTAATGGAACTATGCAAGTGTATTCATCCACTGAACAGTTGTTTATTGGTTGATAAGCAACGGTAATAATGTAACTTCGATAACGGTGATATAAACGTGGAGGAATATGAAAAGATGTGTCAACATTCCATTTCTGGAACGCAAACTGACTAATAGAGACAATGGACCGGATCTATCCATTGTATCATTTATTTTGTGATGGAGCTGTTATGTCGGTGTCAGCGACCGACGGACGGCGGTGGCGTGTAAGTCAAAGCCAGATGAAGGTGTGATCTCCCGAAACCTGCGTTCCCCTCTGTCCTGTCCCCCCCTCTGTCCTGTCCCCCCCTCTGTCCTTTTCCCCCCTCTGTCCCCTGCTGCTCTGGTGGCGTTTAGCCCTAATAAATAAAGCGATGTTTGGTGTGAGAATGGGGGGGGTGAAGGATTTGGAGAAATGAGTGATAATGCTTTTGATTAGAGTGGTGAGTGCCGTGGGGACTGGGATGTGTGTGTGTGTGTGTGTGTGTGTGGGGGGGGGGAGGGGGGGGGGGGGTGGGGTGGCCTCTGCAGTCTGCAGTAACGGAGTCCTCTGCTGCCGAGCTGTGCTGCATTACCGGAGCATCTCTCCTCTGTGGCCGCGGCAGGTGGCAGTTTAATTACCTGTTTTGGAAGCGGTGATGGAGTGTCTGGATGCAGGGCTGCTGGTGTGTGTGTGTGTGTGTGTGTATGTGTGTGTGTCTGTTAGTGTGTCTGTGTGTTTGTGTGTTGGTGTGTGTGTGTGTGAGTGTGGTGTGTGTGTGTGTGTGTGTGTGTGTGTGTGTGTGTGTGTGTGTTGTCGGTGTGAGTTCACGTCACACCGCTGCTCCCCCGTGTCCGCTTTACAGTCACAATTAGCTCCTCTTAAATACCGCCCGGCCTCCTGTTCACCACAGCCCACCAACAGCCGCTAAAGCCCCCCCCCCGTTCCTACGACTACGCCTCCTCGACCCCACCCTCTGGAGGGAGGGGCAGTTGGGGGGAGGCGTGGTTGGGGGGGGTGGGGGGGTGGGGGGGAGTAGGAGGAGGGAGGGGCAGTTGGGGGGAGGCGTGGTTGGGGGGGGGGCGGTCTGAGTCTGGTGGTCTTTGATTAAGAACTCTCCGAGTGAGCCAAGGGCTGTCAAGGTCA
This sequence comes from Nansenia antarctica, assembly GCF_963989245.1. Taxonomy (NCBI): domain Eukaryota; kingdom Metazoa; phylum Chordata; class Actinopteri; order Argentiniformes; family Microstomatidae; genus Nansenia; species Nansenia antarctica. The sequence goes on from NC_137677.1 coordinate 43,112,981, forward strand.
AGGGCAAACGCATTGTAGAGACATGAACGTCAAGGGTAGCGTATATCACCCAGCTTTAACGGCTCCGTGTTCACATCTCCACTCAGCCACAGTGCGTCTAGTTTCTCGTTCTTTTACCGTTCGAGGCCCACGCCATCCACTCCTTCATGTAACCTGTTCCGCTCTTTCACACACAGACGGTTTGACCTACCATCGAACGGGGACAATTTCAATTGTACCGCAAGCTAAAAAACCAAAAAGTTTACCATCCCCTGAGAAGGGAAATGGCTGTGAGCTCTGTGGAATGCCTCGAGGTGTCAAAACTGGGATGTCATCAGTTCAGATTCAATAAAAAGATGAATGATGGTTGGTTGATGGTTGGCTTCCTTATCAACAGCTCCTCATTTAACACTAGAACAGCTGCGCTACACCTACTATAAGAGTATCAAATGACCCCCTCTTTACAATGCTAACCTGCTATTTACACACAACGACCACTAGTTGGCTGCCTTGTAAATTAGCCTGCCTCCTACACAGAAAAACTATATAGCTTGAAACTAGCTTATCCTGATGTGATTTTGAAAATGTAAGGATACATTTTTCTGTGTAGGAGGCAGGCTAATTTACCAACTCGTTTACAACGAGTGTGTGTAAATAGCAACTTAGCATTGTAAAGAGGGCAGCTCTTTTAGTAGGTAAAAAAGGCACGGCTGTTAAGCAACAAAGCTTTCAGGGAAAAAAACTCACCCAAGAGATTAGGATGTTGCAGTACTTGTGAATGATACCCTCACAGAAAGAGACAGTACTGCGCTCTACTACTGAGTTCTACACAGACCCACAGCCTGTAGAGAACCTTCTAGACGCTCCTCTAGATCTGACAGGATACGATAGGTACAGTATAATCACCCTAGTCAACATTTCCCTCATTTGCCTGGAGTTTTCCCTTTATTGTTTACACCTATCCTATTGCTCTCAGATCTGCACCGGTGCTCTACTGTAGCCATCAGGTGGTATGGCGAGTCGGACCTAAGGCTGATTTGGGATCAGTGATAACAGCCCCCTCCGCCTACAGTGTTTGATTGATCTGTGTAAGGAATGGTAGTATCCAACCCCCTATACTGGCACTGCGGACAGGAGCTCCCAACACATTGTCTGCCACCCTGGAGAGAGAGAGAGAGAGAGAGAGAGAGAGAGAGAGAGAGAGAGAGAGAGAGAGAGAGAGAGAGAGAGAGAGAGAGAGAGAGAGAGAGAGAGAGAGAGAGAGAGAGAGAGAGAGAGAGAGAGAGAGAGAGAGAGAGAGAGAGAGAGAGAGAGAGAGAGAGAGAGAGAGAGAGAGAGAGAGAGAGAGAGAGAGAGATGAGAGAGAGAGAGAGAGAGAGAGAGAGAGAGAGAGAGAGAGAGAGAGAGAGAGAGAGAGAGAGAGAGAGAGAGAGAGAGAGAGAGACACACACAGACACACACAGACACAGACACAGACACAGACACAGACACAGACACAGACACAGACACAATCACAATGAGACAGGGGGGATGAGAGAGAGAAAGAGAGAGAGAGAGAGAGAAAATAGGGGAGAGATCCTCCACGATGGTGAAGCCACGTCTGTTTGATAAGGGTTGTTTCCTAACAACCGTGGCTGGCTTTATCAGTCGGTACGAGGGACAGATGGAGCAGGTGAGGCGCGTGGCTCTGGAAACACCGAGCACATGATCTGACTGTCACACGCTGTTTACTGAGTAGGGCCCACATAACACACACCATCCCACATAACACACACCATCCCACATAACACACACCATCTCACATAACACACACCATCTCACATAACACACACCATCTCACATAACACACACCATCTCACATAACACACACCATCTCACATAACACACACCATCTCACATAACACACACCATCCCACATAACACACCATCTCACATAACACACACCATCCCACATAACACACACCATCTCACATAACACACACCATCTCACATAACACACACCATCCCACATAACACACACCATCCCACATAACACACACCATCTCACATAACACACACCATCTCACATAACACACACCATCCCACATAACACACACCATCTCACATAACACACACCATCTCACATAACACACACCATCCCACATAACACACCATCTCACATAACACACCATCTCACATAACACACACCATCTCACATAACACACACCATCACACATAACACACCATCTCACATAACACACACCATCCCACATACACACCATCTCACATAACACACCATCCCACATAACACACCATCTCACATAACACACCATCCCACATAACACACACCATCTCACATAACACACACCATCTCACATAACACACCATCCCACATACACACCATCTCACATAACACACACCATCTCACATAACACACCATCCCACATAACACACACCATCTCACATAACACACCATCTCACATAACACACCATCTCACATAACACACCATCCCACATAACACACACCATCTCACATATACACCATCTCACATAACACACACCATCTCACATAACACACCATCCCACATACACACCATCTCACATAACACACACCATCTCACATACACACACCATCCCACATACACACCATCTCACATAACACACACCATCTCACATAACACACAGCATCCTACATAACACACCATCTCACATACACACACCATCCCACATACACACCATCACACATAACACACCATCCCACATACACACCATCACACATAACACACCATCCCACATACACACCATCCCACATAACACACAGCATCCTACATAACACACCATCCCACATAACACACACATCTACCACTCTCTATCAGCCAACTTGACTGAAAAAATTACAGATTGTAATTCTAGTATTGGATGTATGACCCAGAAGAAAAAAGGTTTTGATATTCATATTTATTTTTTTGATAATTTAAGGGGTTTTGGGGTTGAAAGCAACATTTTTAAACATTTTTATTTTTTGTCATATGTCCCTTGTAGTGGACATCGGGTCTTGGTTTGATCACAGAATGTAATGATGTGATGTAATGATTGCATTCATTTTCATGTGGATTTCTGTTAATTTTAATATATTTTTTTTTATAATTTCATGAACATTATTGCGCATTATAAGCCATTTAGAAAAAAAAGTCCATGTGCTCTGTTAGCCACACCCCCATAAGTGTGGCATCACTAGAAAGCCCAGGATGTCCTCTGTACAGGACAGTAGGACTCACATAGATGCATAAGTGGTGCTTGACTTAGAGATCTCAGACTCATGTCCCCACAGAGGACAACAATGAATTGCCAGGTCTTAGGAGGATAGTAACATCGACAATGAGGTTGGCTCATAGAGGGTCTGTGATAATGAGGTTGGGTCATAGAGGGTCTGTGATAATGAGGTTGGGTCATAGAGTGTCTATGATAATGAGGTTGGGTCATAGAGGGTCTGTGATAATGATGTGGGTCATAGAGGGTCTGTGATAATGATGTTGGGTCATAGAGGGTCTGTGATAATGAGGTTGGGTCATAGAGGGTCTGTGATAATGATGTGGGTCATAGAGGGTCTGTGATAATGATGTTGGGTCATAGAGGGTCTGTGATAATGAGGTTGGGTCATAGAGGGCCTATGATAATGATGTGGGTCATAGAGGGCCTATGATAATGAGGTTGGGTCACAGAGGGTCTATGATAATGATGTTGGGTCATAGAGGGTCTGTGATAATGATGTGGGTCATAGAGAGTCTATGGTAATGAGGTTGGGTCACAGAGGGTCTATGATAATGAGGTTGGGTCACAGAGGGTCTATGGTAATGAGGTTGGGTCACAGAGGGTCTATGATAATGATGTTGGGTCACAGAGAGTCTATGGTAATGAGGTTGGGTCACAGAGGGTCTATGGTAATGAGGTTGGGTCACAGAGGGTCTATGGTAATGAGGTTGGGTCACAGAGGGTCTATGATAATGATGTGGGTCATAGAGGGTCTATGATAATGAGGTTGGGTCATAGAGGGCCTATGATAATGATGTGGGTCATAGAGGGTCTATGGTAATGAGGTTGGGTCATAGAGGGTCTATGATAATGAGGTTGGGTCATAGAGGGTCTATGATAATGAGGTTGGGTCATAGAGGGTCTATGATAATGATGTGGGTCATAGAGGGTCTATGATAATGAGGTTGGGTCATAGAGGGTCTATGATAATGATGTGGGTCATAGAGGGTCTATGATAATGATGTGGGTCATAGAGGGTCTATGATAATGATGTGGGCCATAGAGAGGTCTTATTGCATTGGATAAAAAAGGGAGCATTTTTAAAGAACATATGTCTCTTTACAAAACTCCCAGAAATGCTTCTATCAAAATGCAATTTCCAGTCTCAGTCTGCCTGGCTGAAGGCCAGGATGAAGCATTCCTAATCTACTTAACCCCAAAATACCCTCTTTCAGTTGTTTACACAGTCTTCTTTAGACAGGGAAAGCTGTGTTAATACAACTGTCACCTAGAAACGAATTAGTTAAACTAAACTAACAGAGAAGACTCTTCTCTTGGTGAAATAAGATGTCATAGATGAAAAAATAATTATCTATATATATAGAGAGAGTTTTTTATTTATTTAAATAAAGTGAAATAAAGAAATAAGGTGTAAATAGATGTGAGAGTGAAGCCCTCGTGTATTGACAACATTATAATGCCTAATTAACCTCTAAAGAGGATAATTTCTCTCTTAGCTTCTCTTAGAAGTCTGAAAAGGTAAAGTGATAATCACTTTGTTCTTTAACAAATTACCTCCGTCTCGGATTCTAATGAAACTATTCTATTTCTATCCCTATCTCCAGATAGTCGTACGTGACAGATCTGTGTGACATCCAAGTAGCACGTCAATAAAACTATTTAAAAGGTGCCACCGCTGCTATGAATGTAATAATTACATCGGGTGTGACAGCATCTCAAATTAAAAATAATTGTATTTATAGGCTACAGTTGTTGTTTTTTTGACTGTCTTTCTGCTTGGGGGTGATGGGTGGGGGAGAAGGTGTTTGCACTAGCCTGTTTGTTCATGTGCTGCAACTTGATCTCTCCATCCAACTCTCTCCAACATTTGACATTTGAAGGTGAAAACAGCAAAAATAAGATGTCAGAGTTTTGAATGGGTATACACACATGTATGGTACAGAGACAAACAAAACAACATAATATCCCAGTGACAGAGCAACAAATAAGGCTCGTTTTTTGGCAAAATCGCAGACACAATTTTAACTGATGATTAGCCGTGGAAATGTGATGTGATGAAATGTGCCTATAATTCATGAGACCAGCTAGCCGTAGCCTACTGTGTTGGGTGTGTGTGGGAGTGGGGGTGACAGAATATCAGGTACAGACGAGAGTGATGAACTATTTAAATAAAGCTACAACACCAGGAAGGGCTGCTTTAGGTCTTCAGTTCTTGAGGTCTCACTTCACTTTAAACTGTGAGCATGAATTAGGTTAGCGCTCGATGACAGTGGCTAGCTAAATCAAACCAGCGTCTAGATGGAGGTCTACAGTTTGTACTGTGGGTGGACAGGAGCTGGATTTATCTTTGCTACCTCAGGTAAATCTTGTTCTCAGAAAGGCAAACTTGTAAGCTAACTAATCTATCAGCGAATCTTAGAATTCCACGATTGTCCTGAAATTCAAGGGTAATAGTTATCAAACATTTGCTGGGTTAACCTTCACCCAACACTGGAACTGCCCGTTGTCAAAGCCCAAGGCGGGAGAGCAGTAATGTCATGATGTGAAGTGGAGAGAGGACCACACCATTGAGTGGATTCCCCCTTAACAGACTGTAATTAACCATTCATTATAACCAAACTAATCTTTTTTGTGTTTTGTTCAAAAGCATTTCTGAAATGACAGTAATCAGCTTTTCTCTGCAGTGTTCATTATTAGTAATGGGCTTAAAGCAGATTAGGGAGCTTAGCTGTTTTTAATGATTTATTTTGCACGGGAGATCTGACAGATTTACATTGACATGCATACAGATTTGAGGAAAAAATACATTTACCAATTAGAATGCCATGTCTAAACTGTGACATAATCCACTATTCAATACATTTAATGGGAATGATCATTACAATTAATTGAAATGGATTCAATTAATATAGATATTCTAACCAGCATGGTAGTTGAGGCATGGATGTGTGTGTGTGTGTCTGCTTGTGTGTGGCCATGACCCTGCATTTTGTATACGCTCTCTGTTTGGTCAGGTGATTAATATGACTGATTTATCATGGCATGTTTACCTAGTGAGTGACTCCATAGTTTGAGGCCCTAGCATGTAGTCATGCATATGCCCTGAGCTGTACACTATTGTGTTGTGTGTGTGTGTGTGTGTGTTCGTGCGTGAGTCTGTGTGTGTGTGTGTCCATGTGTGTCTGTGTGTGCCTGTATGTCAGTGTATGTCCGTGTGCATGTGCGGGTGTCCCTGTGCATGTGTGTGTGCGTGTGTATGTGTCCCTGTGCGTGCGTGTGTGTGTGTGTGTGTGTGTGTGTGTGTCGGGTTCTCGACCCCCGTATCACACGGCTTCCTACTCCGTTCCCCAGGGTGGTGTGTGTCGGCGGGGACGGCTCGGTGGCCGAGGTGGCCCACGGGTTGCTGCTCCGGGCGCAGATGGAGGCGGGCAGGGACACAGACTCCATCTTCACGCCTGTCCGAGCAGCGCTTCCTCTCGGCGTAATCCCAGCAGGTGAGGTGGCTGGGGTGGGGGGGGGTGCGGGGGTGGCGGCACGCTCACTCCTGCTTCCAGCTGTTCCTCATCCTCACCAATATTTAGAACACCTTTTCTCCGCTTGATACCATGAACCCTGTAGGCTGTAGTGTGTGTAGTGTGTGTGTGTGTGTGTGTGTGTATGTGTGTGTGTGTGTGTGTGTATGTGTGTGTGTGTGTGTGTGTGTGTGTGTGAGTGTGTGTGTGTGTGTGTGTGTGTGTGTGTGTGTGTGTGTACGTGTACGTGTGTGTGGGTGTATGAGTGTTTGTCTATGATCGGCACACCAAAGCACTCACATTATTTACAGGAAATAGGGACACACTTTATTTGTTTACCCTACATGAATTACTGGGTATTTTACTTGGTACATTAAAGGGCATTCATGAGTAATTATTACACATTAATCATCTCGGAATAACTTGTTTGTTTCATTGTAAACTACCAGAGAGTATTGTTGCAGAGACTAATCTAATGGAGTCAGATGCCAGATCATCTGATGCCGAGGATCCATGTGATTTTGCTCAATGTCACATCTGAAGCTCCTCTATTGAACACAAACAAGTGAATAATGAACACCACACAAGTGTATCATTATCAATTTGATTTAATTGCAGGCAGCTTATCGAATAGCTTGATCGCACATGGAGCTAATTGCTTTCCATTTGGAATGGAACCACAATTATCCAGCATTTTATTCCACTTAGAAATGGTGGATGGAACGGTAAGTGTCCATGAGAGACAGAGCCGTGTTAGGTTTCAGCTTTATCCACCATCACTGTAGAAAGTAACACACATGCATTGGGATCGAGTTTAAAGTTCAAAAGCTTTATTGTTCTTTTTTAGTGTATTTTTTTTTACTTTTGTATGCTGCCCAGGCAACCTGTCACTATGACTGACCCTCCTCCAACACAGCTAATCAGAGAGAGAAGGGGTGTCAGAACCCGGGCTTGGGCCAGTCTCCTGCGTGGGTGTGGGCCAACAGTTTGACCTTCCCTTGTCGTCCTAGGCTCTGGGATGTGGATGGCTGTTGTTAGGGAGCCGTGGAACCTCTCCAACTCTGCACTCGCTGCAAATTGGCCTCTCCGAGGTCACGGCGGCCCTTCATTAGCGCCTGCTCCCGTGGGAGGATCTGTAAACAGTAAACAGGGAGAGATAGGCACCCCCCCCCCCGTCACCCCCGTCACCCCCCCCTCCCCGACCAAGGGGGCCGTAGCTGGAGCCATCCAGAGGAACGGAGGATATATCAGTTTCCTTTGTTTGCAGAACAATAATTCAGCACATTTTCATCAATAAAAACGACATCATGATCTCAGAAGTACTTTCAATAGAATGCAGATATCCGCATGCATCTACTCAAAACCAGTCCCGTTCATATCTAAATGTGGTTCATGTGACGGTTCTTTTATGTGGTGAATTTGTTTGTTTACAGAGAATTATGCTAATGTGAAAGACTGTTGAGGTAATTGCTACCGCAGTCATAAATAACCTTCTTCCACTGTGTGAACAATTAAAAACCTCCAATCAGACCAGAATCTGACTGAAGCAACAGCGTAGAAGTACTATTACACAGTAAATTAGATCTAAAATGTATTTAGAGAACTTCAAAGGTCCTACAGAATGCTAATCTGTGCAAGATAATGAAGGCAGTTGCTACACGCTAGCTAGCGTTAGTAGCATACATACACACAGTTTGAATGTTTAGAACACTAGGGCTCTAATTAATGGGACTGTTTTAAAGGGTTTCAGGGGGACTGTTAATTTCTTCGATATTCCAGGCAAGGAACCAAAATGTTGGTGCAGTTTCCCCGAGCCTCAGCCTCTCAGACATGCTTGACTAGCGAGTCATTGCATCACATTCATCTGGCTGGATGGGGGAGACATTAACAGCCTTATGAATATTCATGCTGTCTGCTTAATTAAGTTAATTGTTCTGCAGAAGTGCTCACACTTCCAAGGACATTTCCCCCCCCTTCCACCCACCCCCCCCCCCCCCCCCCCTTTCACACAAATATCTGCATGTTAGTCGCCTTCATCCGTCATGCTGTTCAGGAATGGATGATGTTTATGTAAGAGAATGGATGATGTGTAGCCTAACGTATGGTAATGCTAACAGAATGGATAGCGCTGTATGCATGTACGGAGACACTAACAGAATGGATGATGCTGAATGGAGACGCTAACAAAATGGATGGTGTGCATGTATGGAGAGGCTAACAGAATGCATGATTATTAACATACTCACTTATAGAAAAGTTCTACTGTACCTAGAAACAAAAAGGTTTTTTAGGTTGTCCTTGGGGAGATTAGTATAGAGATAGTATTGTAAAACCTTTTCCACAGAGCGTCCGACAGAAATCGAAACACAGGGACCCTTAACCCTGTTCTCTAACAGTCTAACAGTATGTATGAAGAACATGCTGTAATAGATGACAGTGAGGCTCAAAGAACGGATGAGGGTATGGTGGTGACGCATCTTGAGAAGAGGTGCCTTTTGGGAGGGGAACATGGATGAGGTGAACCATGCAGTCACCACAAACAATGGCAACGGCTAGGAACAAAAAGACGATACCACTGATGAGAGAACACCACAGCCTCGTCTACTCTGCTGCCTTTGTAGGTGGTAGTGTTGAGGATATAACGTGGTGGTATTAGCAAGAATAGGGGTGGAAGGCATTCCGTAGGTATAGAACAGATCAATCTCACTAATCTCATCTCACACACTTCTAATTATAGCTTCCTAATATGCATAACAAGCGATTACAGTGTTTACCCTTTCTCTGTGCATGTATAATATCTCAGTCAACGCAATGTATTATGTGAGGTGCCCGTATGCCAGTTAAACATTTTTTTTTCTTAATTCAGTTCTAACAATTAATCCAAAAGAATGATGAATGAAATCATTACCTGGAATTCCATTCATCCACCTGTGTGGAAGTGTAAACAAGATGCAAATCACACTTTAATGGAGTTGAACATTGTTGATTTGATTAATTTTCAGGCACTTCAATGAATCGCTTAACACTGTTCTTGGTTCTGAAAACCTCTCATATACAGATGTCCTAAACATGGGTTCTGTACTGGTAGTCCAGCAGTAGTCATACAAGTAGGTAAGTGAGAGCTCAGCGAGATAGCTAACTGGGGGGCTGGGGGGGTAGAGAGAGATTGGAGCTGGGTGGGGAGCTGGTGAGAGTATGGAGAATAGTAGCAGTTACGTGGAAGATCTGTGGCTCTGTTAGTACTAACATACTACAAAGAATATATAGCAATGTGCCGGTCAAGTATTCTAAATGGTATGCTAGTGTGGATATAGGAACATAGCCTGCCTATCTGTCTGTCTGTCTGTCTGTCTGTCCGGTCGGTCGGTCGGTCGGTCGGTCGGTCGGTCGGTCTGTCTGTCTGTCTGTCTGTCTGTCTGTCAGACCACCACCCCCACGTCCTTTCCAGATCAGACTGTCAGAGTAGGAACAAGTTCAGTCCCTCAGCCAGGCCAGGCCCTGGGCCCCTACACATCCAAACATGTCTGCCTGTCTTCATATCGTGTAATCCTAGGCAAACAAAATGGCCAGATAAGAGCATGAAAGGAAATGCCAACTCACCCAGACAAGGACAGCACGCTCCAGTCCCTCTTTGTCTCTGTCGGTAATCAGTCCAAACATACAAACACCTGTTCTCCCCAACCCTTCGCTGCCGGGAAGGTAAACCTACCTAATTGGCACAAGACAATATTACGTTTAATTAATGCCCTCTAACAAAGCGCTCGTCTTCCTAATTATTAACTCAACCTCGTGTGCTGTAGGTCGTAGACTGTTTGCATATAGGCTACCATCCTCTATATGTTGTTTGTACTGCTGCGAATTGGGGATAGTTCCCCCAAATTAGAAAATCACAAATTTGATTCCTTACCTTGAAAGGAGTGTATGAACAAGGACAGACTTCCATCCATATTTATCTGGCCAATGTCACAAACCGCTAACTGATATGTGATTGTGTCATTTGGGTGAACTATCACTTGAATGATAACGTAATAAATGATCTATACATGTAAATGTTTAGAAATGCTTGTCAAATTCTTTATATGCTTAAATACTAATTGTATTGATTATATACTACAAAATAGTACTACGAAAATAGTTTATTACGGGTTATAAATAAAAGTTATTAAAAAGTGTTTACCTTGTCTACATTCTACATACTACAGACTGTGTTCACCACCTCAAATTAATTAATTTTTATGCCCAGCCAAATCCATGTTTAGAGGTAGCTAGCTAACATTACATTGATCATACTCGATCATTAGACCCCCTACTTTCTTTTATTTTTTATTTTTTTTATTTTACTACTTTACTACCTACAGTTTGTAAAGCGTCTTTGAGTGTCTAGAAAAGCGCTATATAAGTCTAATGTATTATTATTATTATTATTATTATTATTATTATTATTATTACATTCAGACGGTAAGAATCTACATTCAGACGGTAAGAATCTGTTTCTCAATTCCAGGTTTGATAAGGCAGTCATTTATCAGAAGAATTCAATAAATAAAGACAAAGAAAATAATATTTGTGCATTATGTGCATTGTGGAGAAACCCTGCTCAGATACATAGATAACATAGTTATGAATTTCACAGGATTCATATGTACATAATTTGTCTGACGTTATATTGAGGTTTTTCCGCTTCTCTCTAGGCTCCACTGACGTTGTGGCGTGCTCTGTTCATGGAATACGACACCCTGTCACTGCTGCTATGCACATCATCATGGGTACGTTCAACATCATGTCCATTTGTACATTTAGACACTTACTTTATTCATTTCTTCATTTGGACCTTTATTCATCACGATAAGTCAGTTATATGAACCGATTTTTCTTCCCAACCATTGGTATTGCTTTATGGCCCACCATCATGGAGGAACAAGGGATTAATTCACTGATATAAACTGAATTAATATGTAAATGAGATGCATATTTACTTTGTAATTCCTCTGTGCTGCTCACAGCTCTGTGTGTGTGAGCCCGGCGCTATTGGTTTCAGTGTTTTTTAAGTGGCTCTTTTTTGCCACAATGGAAGACCTCAGAACCCGCCGTTAGTGCAATATGGTGCTTAATTAGTGCCACGGTTTGGCTATCTGTTGTCCCCTGACTGCTGGCTCCGGGAGGACATATCCCAGAGCTGGTGGTGTTAGTTAACATCTCCCAGGGAACAGGGAACGCTCCCTGGAGAGGAACAGGAGGAAGGGCTGTGGCTCATTCGTCACACGTTGGTTTGGTTTTCCCTTGAAGTGGCTCTTTCTTTCTTCTTCTTCTTCTTCCTCTTCCTCTTCTTCTTCTTCTTCTTCTTCTTCTTCTTCTCACACTCACCTCCTGTACTACCCAGCTATGGTTCTTGAATCCTCAGAATCAGAACTGCCTATGGCCATGCTGCAGAGTGAAAATGCTTTTATCTTGTTGGAGATTGACGAGTGAGTAGATTGGCTATATTGATCGGATATTCTGGTGGAGCGTGTGGTATACTTCCTGTTTTGTAGCATTGGTCTGATAGAGACGACCTCAGAGACTGGGCTTGTCTGAGGTGTGATTTCGTTTTTTTAGCTTAGTTGTAATTTTTCCTCCTAGGATTGTCTGCTGTCTGACTGAGTGTTGTAGTCTTTGGGGTGTTCTGCTGTAGTGTCTGGGCTGATGTGTTGACGGTGCTCTCCTGGGCTTAGCATGACAGACAAGCCCATTTAGCTCATGCCAGGGGATTACACAGAGTAGGAAGGCTTGTGTCACACAAAAACACATGCGAACCCTAATATCATTTAGAGAGGTCTTCTACTTAATGTACTACATTAGTACATCTACACTCAAGATAGAAAAGAACAATAATCCAAAATACTAGATTATTTATTTGGGCATATCAGTGATTTTTTACATAACCAAATCAGTTGTTTATATGAAACAACCGTATCTCACATTATACAGAAAGTCAGGGGAAGAGGATTGAGATAGAGAAGGTACCGGTAATCTGTTTTAACCCATCACAAATTTCCACTATTAAACTAATGTTGGCCTCAACTCACAAGACAACCATACACTTGATGAAATCCTCTGTGGGCCATATGGTGAGAATAATAAACAATGGCTTGGTGTTAGTTCTAGCTAAATGTGGACCAGCTCAGTTCAGTTCAATTCAGTTCTGTGCTGTCTGCAAACAAAACAAACAAATAAAAAAAGAAGTGGATGTTTCGACCCAACTCTACCCACTTGAAACCCTCTAAAAATCCATTTAAAAAAAAAATCTTGCCTGGGTGGAATTAAGCACTCAACAAACAAATGGTTTTGTTGTCCTATTCTAATGTCTGGCCCTTTAGCTTAGAGGCAAACATAGCTCAACAACAACGCACACAACACCTGACACGAGAGAGGGGCGTGCTCGCTTATTCACCAGGGCCAGAGAAGGCCTCTCGTTCCTCTCTAATTAAGCAATATTTACGCATGTGAATAAGGCCAACTGGCGGTACTGTTTAGGGCTTCATGAATATGCATGAGGCGTTGGGCGCCCATATATGGGCAAGACAGAAAGAGGTCAGGAATGTGCGAGGGGGGCGATGGGGATCGGACCGGTGTGTGTTAACTACTGTTGTCCAACAGGGGCCGACAACAGCGACACGTACATTTGATCAGAACCATCTTGTCGACACGGCACTCGACGGCAACCACCACCTAAAATCATTTCGGTGATGGAAAAAAAAGAAAAGAAATGCCGGCGCTCTATATCTATACCAGTTATTATTCTCTATATCTATACCAGTTATTATTCTCTATATCTATACCAGTTATTATCCTCTATATCTATACCAGTTATTATTCCATCTGTCACAGACGACACATCAGCAGGCAGCCTGTCAATCAAGCTGTGACAATGTGACATGTAATAATGTGACATGTAATATGTAACGTGACATATAATATGTGACATATAGAAATGTTATTGATCGATGACGGCAATTCGTACTGTACTCATTTGTACACAAACATACACACACACACACACACAAATCAAATCAAATCAAGTTTTATTTGTATAGCACATTTCTCACAAGATGTGATTCAATGCGTTTAACACACACACACACACACACACACCCCTATCCCCCTGCCTCATCCCTTTGTCTCCCCTCCCTGTTCTTGTGTTGTCCCTGTTCTCTCTCCCTCTCCCTCCCTCTCTCCCTCCCTCTCTCTCTCTCTCT
>NC_137677.1:43131958-43324458 GCF_963989245.1 Nansenia antarctica
ACCACAGTCTAAAAACCGCTAAATCCACCAAAAACCACCAGCCCAAAACCTATATTGTCAGAAAACCGCTAATTACTATTAGGAAGGTGCCCATCTCCTGCCCCCTTAACTGTATGTCTGTTGCCAATGATGTTTGTCAAATAAAAGAAAAACCTGCACCATCTGGCAACCCTGACCCAGACCATCTTCTCTCTCTCTCTCTCTCTCTCTTCATCTTCTCCCCCCCTCCCTCTCTCTCTCTCTCTCTCTCTCTCTCCCCCTCCCTCTCTCTCTCTCTCTCTCCCCCTCCTTCCCTCTCTCTCTCTCTCCCTCGCTCTGCCTCTCCCTCCCTCCCTCTCTCTCCCTCCCTCTCTCTCTCTCCCTCTCTCTCTCCCTCCCTCTCTCTCTCCCTCCCTCTCTCTCTCTCCCTCTCTCTCCCTCTCTCTCTCTCCCTCCCTCTCTCTCTCTCCCTCTCTCTCTCTCTCTCCCTCTCTCTCCCTCCCTCTCTCTCTCTCCACAACAGTTCAGTTTCTCCTTCGTGGAGACACACTCCGTCCGGGCGGTTAAGCTCCGCCCACGTGTGCAGGGCGCCGGCTGGCCCGCCACCGACGACGCCTCGGAGGACAACGGCGAGGAGGTCGACTCCTCCAAGAACACGCCCGTCATCTCCTCAGACGGAACGTTCCCCTGGAACATCGACGGAGACCTGCTGGAGGCCCCCTCCCAACTGCTCATCAGGTAACACCTCTGTCACCTCCCTCCCTCCCTCTCTCTCTATTTCTTTCCCTCAATTCTCTCTTTTTTCCCCAATTGTCTCTCTCCCACTCTCTCTCTCTCTCTCCCTCCCTCTCACCCTCTCTCTCCCTCCCCCTCTCTCCCTCTCTCTCTCTCTCCCTCTCTATCCCTCCCTCTCTCTTTCTTCCTCTCTCTCTCTCTCTCTCCCTCCCTCTCTTTCTCTCTCTCCCTCTCTCTCTCTGGCTTTAAATAATAAAAAAAACAAGATCCACAGACTAGTGGGAGCAATCGAGAGCATTGCTTTGCACGACAGCGTGCTTCTTTCTTTTCGTTGACTGTTTTTATACCCCGCCCCCGTGCTGCAAATCACACTTCTGACTTATACCTGTCTCTTCTCATCCATCTTGCGTCCCATACAGGGCACACAGTCTAGTCCCCCCACCCCTTGCCCCCACACACACACACACACACACACCATTCCTAAACACCACCATCTGGTAGATGGTGAATCCTGAATTGCAGGATTCCAAAAAAGGACCCAAAGCCCCTCTTGTGATCTGAGAGCATTTTGTTTCACTTGTTTGTTCTGGTGTGTGTTCCTGGCCATCTGATTGGCTGAGTGTTCCTGGCCATCTGATTGGCTGATGGTCATTCACATTATTCAAGTTATTGACACCTATTAAATCTTTACCAGATAGAAAGAAAAAAAAAAGCCGGATTAAAACCCCTCTCTCAAATAACATGTTACCACGGCAACGGTCGACGACGGCAACTCACTAAAGCTCGTCTCTAGTCACATCACCTTCCTCTGGACTGGGTGAACACAGCACAGCAGTTCTCTGACCGTCGGTTCTGTGGTGGTAGACAGGACTATTCCAGTCATATTCAGTGGACAGTAAGGAGGCAGTGCTACGCGGGGGCAGAGGGTCCAGTAACATTAGTGTGTGTTTGACTGTCAAATGAAGGACATGTGAACCGCTCTCTTCCCCAGGGTCCACCCTCAGCTGCTGACCCTGTTTGGAGTGGAGGTGGAGGAGGCTGAGGAGTCACCAGTCACATGCAGCTGTATCTGAACCTGCTGGATCCATCTGCTACTGGATCTAAACCTACGGTGTCTCCTAGGGCTAAAGCGCATTGAGTTGCATCTTGTAAGAAATGCGCTATACAAATAAAATTTGATTTGATTTGATTTGATTTAAGTCCATAGTATGGACTCCACACACACAGCCACTGCTTTCGATAGCATTTATTTTCCCAGCAAATGCTCATGGTGTGCTTGATTTAGCTTGCCTGGAGCCACAATGGAGCCAATGGAATAGTCCCAAAAGGGCAAATCACCCCCACCAGCGTTATTAGCAAGCTAAATGAAGCCCAGCGTAAGTCTTTTTTTAAAGTCTTTTTTAAAGTAATACTGTGTTGACCCAGATCATGTTCATGTAAACATGCTTTCTTACTGTACGACAATGTGAATGTTTAACAAGTCAAAGAAAAAAAAGAAGAAGAAAAACTAAAGAGACTTTAAATAGAAAAACGTAATTTTTATAAAAGCAAAGACAACATAATACATTCCAGTGCAGAATTACATAAATTAGACCAAAGGAAAATGTGTTGACAAACATTTTGTTCATTTTTACACGCCACTCTTATTTATTGAAATAAAATAATTTCATTTTAGAAAAAAAAATGTTGTGTGCGCCCTCTTGTTTCTTCCACACCTGACATGGATAAAGTAGATAAAGTAGACTCCCTGAACTTGGAAAACTCACGCAGTAAAAACTAAATGTTACCCTTACTGTGTAACAATAACAACATGATCAAGGCACCATTTCTCCTGTAAAAGACAGACCTGAATTCAGCTTTGGCTGAAACTAGAAGTGACAGAATTGTTCCGTTTACTCTAGGAACACCTGCACTGCTTTAAGGAACCTGCATAAAGGAATCTGTAAAAAGGCCCTTTCATTTCTGCATTGTGTTGAATACTACGGGCGCGGTTCTCTCACTAACTCGCACGCACACGCACACGCACACGCCACACACACACACACCACACACACAGGGTGCTGTCCCCTTGAGGAGTGGCTCCCATCCAGCCATGTCTCATTTACAGTCACTAAGCTGCAGCACCAAGTGACACAACAACAGCCACTGCCTTCACCCTCCACTGTCCTACCCTAACCCTCCACTGTCCTACCCTAACCCTCCACTGTCCTACCCTAACCATCCACTGTCCTACCCTAACCCTCCACTGTCCTACCCTAACCCTCCACTGTCCTACCCTAACCCTCCACTGTCCTACCCTAACCCTCCACTGTCCTACCCTAACCCTCCACTCCCCTACCCTAACCCTCCACTGTCCTACCCTAACCCTTCACTGTCCTGTCCTACCCTAACCCTCCACTGTCCTACCCTAACCCTTCACTGTCCTACCCTAACCCTTCACTGTCCTACCCTAACCCTTCACTGTCCTACCCTAACCCTCCACTGTCCTACCCTAACCCTCCACTGTCCTACCCTAACCCTTCCCTGTCCTACCCTAACCCTCCACTGTCCTACCCTAACCCTCCACTGTCCTACCCTAACCCTTCCCTGTCCTGTCCTACCCTAACCCTTCCCTACCCTAACCCTTCACTGTCCTACCCTAACCCTCCACTGTCCTACCCTAACCCTCCACTGTCCTACCCTAACCCTTCACTGTCCTACCCTAACCCTCCACTGTCCTACCCTAACCCTCCACTGTCCTACCCTAACCCTTCCCTGTCCTACCCTAACCCTCCACTGTCCTACCCTAACCCTTCCCTGTCCTACCCTAACCCTTCCCTGTCCTACCCTAACCCTCCACTGTCCTGTCCTACCCTAACCCTTCCCTGTCCTACCCTAACCCTTCCCTGTCCTACCCTAACCCTCCACTGTCCTACCCTAACCCTCCCCTGTCCTACCCTAACCCTCCACTGTCCTACCCTAACCCTCCACTGTCCTACCCTAACCCTCCACTGTCCTACCCTAACCCTCCACTGTCCTACCCTAACCCTCCACTGTCCTACCCTAACCCTTCCCTGTCCTGTCCTACCCTAACCCTTCCCTGTCCTGTCCTCCCCTAACCCTCCACTGTCCTACCCTAACCCTCCACTGTCCTACCCTAACCCTTCCCTGTCCTGTCCTACCCTAACCCTCCACTGTCCTACCCTAACCCTCCACTGTCCTACCCTAACCCTCCACTGTCCTACCCTAACCCTTCCCTGTCCTACCCTAACCCTCCACTGTCCTACCCTAACCCTCCACTGTCCTACCCTAACCCTTCCCTGTCCTGTCCTACCCTAACCCTCCACTGTCCTACCCTAACCCTCCACTGTCCTACCCTAACCCTTCCCTGTCCTACCCTAACCCTTCCCTGTCCTACCCTAACCCTTCCCTGTCCTACCCTAACCCTCCACTGTCTTCCCCTAACCCTTCCCTGTCCTACCCTAACCCTTCCCTGTCCTACCCTAACCCTCCACTGTCCTACCCTAACCCTTCACTGTCCTACCCTAACCCTCCACTGTCCTGTCCTACCCTAACCCTCCACTGTCCTACCCTAACCCTTCCCTGTCCTACCCTAACCCTTCCCTGTCCTACCCTAACCCTCCACTGTCCTACCCTAACCCTTCCCTGTCCTACCCTAACCCTCCACTGTCCTACCCTAACCCTCCACTGTCCTACCCTAACCCTCCACTGTCCTACCCTAACCCTCCACTGTCCTACCCTAACCCTCCACTGTCCTACCCTAACCCTTCCCTGTCCTACCCTAACCCTTCCCTGTCCTACCCTAACCCTCCACTGTCCTACCCTAACCCTTCACTGTCCTACCCTAACCCTTCATTGTCCTACCCTAACCCTCCACTGTCCTACCCTAACCCTCCACTGTCCTACCCTAACCCTCCACTGTCCTACCCTAACCCTCCACTGTCCTATCCTAACCCTTCCCTGTCCTACCCTAACCCTCCACTGTCCTGTCCTACCCTAACCCTCCACTGTCCTACCCTAACCCTTCCCTGTCCTACCCTAACCCTTCCCTGTCCTACCCTAACCCTTCCCTGTCCTGTCCTACCCTAACCCTCCACTGTCCTACCCTAACCCTCCACTGTCCTACCCTAACCCTCCACTGTCCTACCCTAACCCTTCACTGTCCTACCCTAACCCTCCACTGTCCTACCCTAACCCTTCACTGTCCTACCCTAACCCTCCACTGTCCTACCCTAACCCTTCACTGTCCTACCCTTACCCTCCACTGTCCTACCCTAACCCTTCACTGTCCTACCCTAACCCTCCACTAGGGGCAGACTGGTTGGAGGTAGACATCCAGAGACAGTTAGGCCCACTGTCATGAACGGATCATGTTTGATACAACAAGTCCATATCTTCCGGTTTCTACTTCCACCAGCCGCCCCCCCCTCCCCGACACTGTTCTACCCTTCACTCTCCTCACAGGGCTTCACCATCCTCCTCATCCATTTACCGCTTTCACACCTTCACTACAGAAACAGGCTCTTCACCTCGTTTCACCTCGTCAGCCAGTACGCGTCATCGAGATCAGCTATGTTGGCAGTCTATGTGAACGGAGAGAGCTGAACTAATCTGGGAAACAACATTTTCTGTTCTCACTTTGAGACATTAGTTTCACACTCCAAGGTGTGACGGCGTGTGGGTGTTTGACCCACCCACTATATTCTCTGCAACAACAAAAAAAGGTGGAATAAAAAGAAGGAAAACAAAAAGATTCAAAAAGATTCATTCAAAATCTGTGATAAAAGAAGGTTCTTTCAATATATATATTTCTGCATATATACACACTTATCGACAGTTGTATGTGTATATATATATATAAAAGCATGTGAATGTCCATAAAGAAAAGCTTCAACAGTGCATTCATTCTTGTACAGCAGGCACAAGCAATATGTGCGACCAAAATTCACACAGACATACAGTACTGTACACACAGCTGTGAGACACCTCTGGAAAAAAAGATAATCATGATCTCGTGAGGTGACGCAGCCAATCAAAAAAAATACAACGTTCCAAACTCTCCCTCTCTGACCCCGAGAAGTAAAGTGCAATCAGTTTGTTCTGCTGATTAAAAAGCTTCGATTCATTTCACATGGGGGGGGCTTCAGCTGTTCTCCTCATTTCCTTGTTTGGGGTTAAAAGTTGACTGTTATCGATGAAGTCGTACAGCCGGACACTCTTTAGCATCCTAGACGCTGAGCCCACAGTTCGATTGGTCTGACAGTTCCTTCCTTTGAGTATTGATGGTCTCTCGATGTGCCGTCAGCAGAAAGGCTGTTCGCTAGCGGGTCCACTGTGTTGTTAAAGCACCACGCACCCTTCATTAAGACGCCGTCTCGTTCTTTGGAACATAGTCCCAGCTGTCCCTCCGAATCTCCTCCTCTTTCTTCTTGAACTCCCTCTTGAAGAACCCAGCCTAAGGAGGATCGCATCGTTTAGCATCAAATTAAACTAATGAAATACAATGACCTACCAATAGATATATATATATATATATATATATATACAATGACCTACCTATATATATATATATATATATATATATATATATACACAATGACCTACCAATAGATAGATATATACAATTACCTCCCAATAGATGCATTGAGCTTTTGAGTTGCTGTACAATGGTGTTATATATATAGATAACACACCATTGTACAGTATATATAACACCATTGTACAGTACAGCAACTCAAAAGTTAAATGCATTTATTGGTAGGTCATTGTATATATATATATTAATCTTCATGTGATGCATTGCAAACTTGGCACTGCACAGTCTAGCAAGGGAGCCTAAGGTAAGGGGTGTTGTTTTGTAAGTAGGAACTAGAGGTCAGGGAGGGAGTGTGCAGTCTTGTAGGGGGGAACTCACCTTCCAGAGGGCGAATATGAGGGCAGACAGAATCAGCAGCCCCACTAGCAGACTGACCACGATGATGAAGACCTCCACTGCAGCTGGGGCCTTCTGGTTGAAGTGGGCCTCCAACACCACCTACAACACCAGCACACGCAGCATACAGCCTGTTACATTATGATTGACACATCCAGCCTGTTACATTACGGTTGCCATTAGGGTTGGGAGGTTATACCATATACCGCGGTTTTTGAAAATATTTGTCAATGAAATACCGCCATAAAATCGTTTTAAATTGCTAATAAACTTAAGCCTTAAGAGTGTTTGTCTAGCACCGCTGTCTGTGTGGTTGAAGATGCTATGAAAGTGATGACAGAACTTTTTGTGAACCATGTCATTGTCAAATAAATAAGCTGCCAAAAAAAGATGTGTCACGTGTCCAGCGCGTTACAGGATGGTGTTGGTATCTCTGAACCACTGGAACGTTCTTGTGTATTAAAACACAGGCACACTGGTAGCATCTCATCTTCTCACCTTTCTATGAAGTAAATACTGTATGAAGCCTGTCATTATGACATATTGGTACCATACATATAATGTTGGTACCATACTTCTACTTGTTTGAGTTAGGAACTCCTTTAATGCAGAAGGTTCCCACACCTTCTGAAACATCAAATTCAAGCGACTTTCAAGACTCAATTCCCTCAAATTCAAGCACCCAACACGGCATAGTTTGAGACAGATCTAAATGAAATATAATAGGAACTATCCGCTCACAGACAACAATTAAAAAGAGAAGCTTGAATGTGTGAACACTAGATGGTCTCTTGCCTTCTCTACCACAGCACAGCAAACAATATATTGTGAAATATGTGTTAAGTTAAGCAATAGAGAGACTTATTTACTAGTTGACGTAAAGTAAAAAATGAATATATAAATATAGATTTTTAGAGAGAGAGAGGGGGGGGGGGGGAATTCAAGCACTTTCAATGACCCATGTCTATTTTCAAAAACTTTTAAGACCTTGATGCAAATTCACAAACTTTCAAGGATTTCAAGGACCCGTGGGAGCCCTGTTTTAATGTTCTGAAATCCAAGGTTCTAGGGATGTGGTCACTTGCCTGGGCGATGGGGCTGTGCTGTAGGAGGATGGTGTGAGGGTCCTCCCTGGGTGATGTAATCAGGCCAGTACTCTCCAACAGCATCGTTCCGTGACGACCCTATGGGACAGGATCAATAAATGGACTGACTTACAGTATATAGCGCCTTATTCCAAAGCGCTTTACAACGGCCTCTCATTCCCCCATTCACACACACATTCACACACCGATGGCGGCAAGCTACCACGCAAGGTGCCGGGCCGCTCACTGGGAGCAATTAGGGGTTCAGTGTCTTGCCCAAGGACACCTCGACATGTGGCCAGCCGGGGTTCGAACCGCCAATGTGCCGAACTTGCGATCATTACATGCCGGCTCTACCTCCCGCTCCACAGCCGCCCCACAATAGAATAGAAAACGTTATTGTCCATGCAATGTGGACATTTGCCTTTGCCTTCACAGTGGCATAGGCAAGACACATAAGATGTCACTAAAAATACACACAAAAAACATCTGGAGTACTTAAATGATTCCACTTATTAATAACTAATTATTATTATTACACTAGAGAATCTTCCTTCTTCCTCATGAGACTGATTCCTTAAATGATTAACAAGACTTGAAGGCTTTATTCCTAAAGTGTGAAGTGTTTACCGGTGACAGCTGTAGAACGGTGGGGTTCAGCTTCACTTCCATGTGAATGGTGGCTTCCTTGCCAGTGTCCAGGTCTCCAAGGTTACACTGCAGGGTCATGCACAGGTCATCTCCATGTGCACAGTACTAGGAAGGGAAAGGACACATCCATTGTGAATTCTCACTTCCACACCCAACATTTTATGGAAAAAAAAGTGGTTCATTTGAACGGATGATGGGAGATTGTGGAACGTACCATTCTGCGTTTGGTGGTCTTGGAGAAGAAGAAGACCAGCTCCTTGATGAAGGATGCCCTGGGCGCGTCACAGTCATCCTCAACACTGAGAGAATTCTTAACGGTGCATTCACCATGAGACGTCTAACAAAGAGAAAGACAGAATTCAATATTGGTTAAAAATAACGAAATAAAAAGATTTCTAGCAAAATGCTTAAGTGAAAATGTGTGATTAACGTGGAAAGAGTGACAACCAATTTGCATTTCAAGTTGGTCTCATGATATTCTGAAGAACAATGGACTCTTATGTGGACATGTGAGTCTTCACAATGTGTTGAATGTGTCACATCCTCACCTGGTAATCTGTAATCTGGAGTAATCTGTATGGGTGTGGTGATAACGTTTTGGGAATATCAATCTCAACCACAGTGTTGAGTGCTTTGCTTGGACCAATATTGACAACCTGAAAAATCAAGGCACACGACAAGCTTGTCAGTATAAACTCATTCATTTGATTGCACATATTCAGTCATACGTCTGCACTGTTCTTTAATGTAACAACATCATGTACAAGCATGCATTTCCATGTTTCTAATTCATTCGTAACACTGTTGACCCTACATCTATCATGGACCAGGTCTGTCATATAAGAGATTATCTCCAGGGGCCTCATTTATAGAAAGTACTTTGGATCAAATTTGATCTTACCCGCGTCGTACGTAGAAAACCACGTCAAAGTAGTGATTATATACAATTTCAACGTGAGTCGATTTGACCGTGGAAACGATCGTAGCTCTACGTCAGGTATTGACTTTACTCTACGAGTTATTACAGGCATGTGAGCCGCACTGCCTATACTGTAATTCATGCGAAGTGAACGTGGCTCATAATAAAATTAACAATGTTGTTACCAGCCGAGAAAATTAGTTTAATTCAAGATTTAAAGGTAACTGATGTTTATGATTGTATTTCAGTCTTCCTTTATATTCCTCCGGAGCTGTCAAGGCAACGCCATCTCCCCTTCAACATGCCTATAGTGCGCTCCACAAAGGACCTTGCCCGGCCATGCGCTAAATTATACTGGATTTTCCTCCGGTGTCTGGGGGTTCGCAAAGGGAGTGAGCAGCCATGTTTTCAATGTCACCTGATAAGAATAAGACCATTATATTATTACAGTATAAGCATTTGCCTGGTTAGTTGTCATCAGCACTCAAGTTGAGGGGGGATGGCATCCCCCCTGAAATAAAAACGGTCAAAATCATCCCCCTTCTAAAACTGCCATCCCCCCTTTCCATCCCTTACGTCATTTTATCAATGAACGTGGTATTACTGCTATTTCAACATTTAGTTTTGCGCATATTGAGTAAAATACTGTGGGCGAGGGGGCACGCACACATGCAATGACATTTTTACCAAGTCACTGACACTGAAGTCACTGACGCTGTGGGGATACTAAAATTGTCCCCATATGATAAAATCCACCATCCCCTCTGATTTTCTTTTACAACTTGAGGACTGGTTGTCATGATTAAACGTTACAAATGCAACTTACCGAGAAGCCACCCTTCTCTGCCCTCTCCCGCTCACCTGGCTTAATTCAGCCGCTATTATTGAGCCGGGCGTATATACAAAGCTCATTCACCTGCGTTAATTTTCAAGTATATTTGGTATTTATAGACTTTAGTATGTTCGCAATTTTAAACAAGCGCAGCCCGTTTTATAAATAAAGCTTACGTCCGTTTAGAAAAATGTGCTTACGTGCAAGTTAAAGATGACGTTCAAGTACTTTTTTATAAATGAGGCCCCAGGACTAACCTATCCTGGATAAATAATGATTTCAGCTGTGCCTTTTTACCTACTAAAAGAGCCGCCTCAGAGGTCAAATGTTTTTGATACAATGCTCAAGCTTCTATCTACACACAACGACCACTAGTTGGCCGCTTGTAGATTAGCCTGCTTCCTACACAGAAAAACAGAAAAATTGCTTTATATTAGCTTATCTTGATGTGATTTTGAAAATGTAAGGTTACTGGGTGGTAGAACGCACATATCTAGGAAAAGTCATGAAAGGAGGGTCCTGAAATTTGAAATCTTGCAAAGATATAAAACGTTTCTTTACTCAAATGACCCCTCACGGCTGTTCTAGTGTTAATAGAATAAAACCAAGCTAAATAGAGTCAATAAACTACCTTGTAAGTGTAGTTGAACCTCTCTGTGTAGCAGTCCACTGGGGTGGGATCCTGGGCACCAAACACAAAGGATGTAGGAGACACGAAGCTGAGAGGAGAGGAGAACAGAGGTTAGTATCTCTGACCACTACTGTACTGCTGCTGAGAGATCACTACCTCAAGCAGAACAGGAGATATTTGGGAGCATGGCGTTTGTCTCTCTGGTAGCCTCTGGTAGGCTACTTTTGATTCAAACCTACAGATATGCTCTAAATCTCCATCTACCACTGAATCCTGAAGCCACATCTGGCCTCCCTAAATCAGTTCACTGAACCGTGTGAGATGTCATTAAGGCGCTGCAGTGCCAATATACCGTAGCACATGACAAATACGTACGTAATGAAACAACCTCTAGCCTCTACTCTCTCAACAACGTTCATCTGAAAGGATTCTTTCTGGTATATTAACCACTTTGCTCTCTGACAGCCCAGGTACATTTTCATTTCATCCATCAAATTCTTTCAGACCTGCACAAGTAACTAAGGAGTGAGGGCTAGGGGTTGTTTCTATGCAGGGGCTGTCATTGAAGAGAGAAGTAAATCACTGTTAGATTTGTGTTTTACCCATGAACATTGACGTCCACTCCATATCTCAGTGGTAGCAACAGAGTGGCAGAGTTGTCATGTAGAAGGTCCTCGTTTTCATAATTATCTCTGAGGAAAGACAATAGGAGAAAACATATACAATTCAGGGTTTCCGTTAGAAAAATTTGCCGTCGGACATCGTGTCCGGGAAGAATTCGATTTACCGGACAAACGTGATATATTCCGGTCATCATATTAAAATATAATAAAATTTTTTTTTTTCAAAATCATATTTCTTTTTTTCAAATCTAATATAGCTGTTTGTCGCGGTGATTACTGTTGTGTAGCGGCCTATATATGCCATTTAATGTCTATTTCTCATCCGATACGATTAGATGCGAGCTATATAATATATAATAATATAACATGATTTGACGCATGCGCGCTATGCCATGCGTCAAATCCAGCGCTGAACGGGCGCCTCACTGGGAACTGAACAGACAGCATCGATCATTGAACGGACTCCACATTACGTTAACTGAAGTTTGTTAAATTGTTTGGGATTAATGTGAGTTTTCTATTTTCTCTTTCCAGTTTTACCCTTTTTTTTAAATCAATAAAACAACGTCATTTCTATAACCAGGTCTCGCTGGTTGGGAAGGCATTTCGTTTCGCTCGGGAGTATGACAATGGGGAGAACATAACTGTTTATTGAGAAACAATTGATAGGCAGTCTGGGATACGTATATAAAGAAATACCACAATGTCTAGATGTATAACATTTTATTGAACAGTAACAGTGCAAGCATGTAGGCTTCTGGCGTGACACGGCTAGCCTAATTTCCGTTCATATGCCTTTTATCAGATAAAATAAAATAGAATAAAACTCTTTGAAAAGAAATAGGCTTTAAATTAACTTGCAATGCGTATAGGCTAATTTCCGTTCGATGTTACAGCCTAGGCTATGCCTTTTCTCAGATAGATAGGGGATAGCCCTGTAAGCTCATACGGGTCTGTATGTCGTCCTGAAGACCGGCTGTTAGATCATATCGCTGAAGTTTGTCTCCATCTTAGTGTAAATGTTGTCCGTTTTGTTTGTTATCCTTGTTATTGTGCGATAAAGTTAAAGCGCTCCGCTTCGGGACACCATTTTCAGCTGAGCACCAAACACACACACACACACACACACACACTCGTGTAACACTGCCCGAGAGAGAAGGACCCGCCCCCTTTAGTTAGCCTATAGCCTATAGGCTAACTAAAGGGGGCGGGTCCTTCTCTCTCGGGCAGTGTTCTGTGTGTGTGTTTGGTGCTCAGCTGAAAATGGTTAGAGGGAATTATTTTCACCGGACATTTATGTCCGACGAGTTTTCAACTTGTCGGACTTCCACTAATTTTACCGGACAAAGACCGTTAATTACCGGTTAACGGAAACCCTGATACAATTACTGATCTGGATTACACTTTTTCTTTTATCAAAATATGTTTTCTTTCCAATCCTTAGGATGCTTACTATAGTCTACTTTGAAGAGGCCACCACATATCTGCATGTGTCATTGACACACCTGGCTTTAACATATTTATAGCCTAATTCACATTGGGAAAAGGAATTATGGCAAAAAAAAGATATACTCAATAAATAAGGACAGGTCACAGAAATGTTACACGTACAATACTCAGTAACCAGTGAACAAATACTTGGGAATGATAAGTGCTACCAGAAACCAGAAACAAAGGGTTCTGGACAGCTGAACATTCTGACTGCATTTTTTACCCAAACAATGAAACACAGACCGCCAAAAGTACTTCAAGTCACCCAGCCGATTAGCTATAATGGCTACAGGAAATGACAACACAGGGAACCTAGCCCAGTCTGATCTGAATGATTCAGCACCCCCGAACCTTGGTGCTGTTGACCAGTTCCCCTTAACAACGGAACAAACACCTATCCTCACAGTGCTCTTTTTTTACTAGCCTATGTTGTCCTGTTTGGACTAGCCAATAAATAGAAATATGTCACCGTCTGCATACATTCGATCTGGCCAAATAGCAAGACGTCATCTAAATATAGTAAGACTTTCTCAAACAAACATGCCGTTCTATTAGCTCATGTCTTTTGGAGAGTGTATCTGTTTTAGGGCTTCAGGCGTTTGCACTTACCCAGAGGTGTTTATAGAGATGCTAACGTCGCCAGCGCTGCTACTCTGGTTCACGTCCAATAGGAAGCTGACGTTGAGCTTGGCCAACGAGCTGAGGTACAGGTTCCCCACACCGCAGTCGTACCCCACCACCGTCTTGTTCTCCTCCACCGCGTCACACGTCACAGAGTTCTCCTCCTTGAAACCGTTGAGAAAGACAATTAGGTTGGATGAGTGTTTTCGTGACACGCGTCGAATTAATGAACTTCCACTCTCTCAAAAGCCTGGGGGTTCTCTCAAGAACTACGGAGTGTTTCCCGCTTCCTCTTTGAGGGGGAGTTTAGACTCAGATCAGTAATAATAATAATAATAATAATATCTTAGATTTGTATAGCGCCTTTCTCAAACCCAAGGACGCTTAACAGATTTCATAGACAGACAGACAGACAGAACAGTAAAACAAAGCAAAGAAACATAGACAACGAGAGTGACAAACTGGACTAAAGGCCAAAGGCCTTAGAAAACAGGTGGGTTTTGAGGGTTGATTTAAAAGTGTCCAGGGTAGGGGCATTGCGGATCGCTGTGGGGAGAGAGTTCCAGAGGGTGGGAGCTGCCACACTGAAAGCTCTGCCCCCGAAGGTCCGTAGGTGGAGAGTGCGGGGGGTGGAGAGCAGACCCATGTCTGAGGGCCGCAGGTTCCGGGAAGGGGTGTGTTGACAGAGAAGGTCAGTGAGGTACTGGGGGGCGCAGGCGTGGAGGGATTTGTAGGTGAGGAGGAGGATTAAGTCACTTTAGTTTAGTCGATTGTAAAGTTGCTTTGGAATAAGGCATCTGCTAAATGCCAAAAAATGTCAATGTAAATGTAGTTTACCATTTTGTTATGTGGGGAAAAGCTCTAAACAAACAATCGTTTGATTTGATGAGTGTCAATGGAGTCATTGGGTGATTGGAATACGGGAATAACAGCCGCTGTGGGTGTCGCGTCACTTACTGCGTCCAGCACTTTGATGTAGTGCAGGTTGTTGGGGAACCGCAGCTGGAGCTTGGGGAGGAAGGCGTCATCTCCCGCGTTGACCAGGGTCGTGTTCAGCATGATAGTCTTCCCGTTGCCCAGCGCAAAGTACGCCATGTTTTTGTGTGACCTGAGAGGGGGAAAAAAACGTATTCTTTGAAATTATATTTCAAATCTCAATCGACCTAAAGGGAAATGACATCGCTGCTTTACCTAACATGGACTGCAGTGCTTCCGTTTCCGTTAACACTCAAAACATTCCAGTGTGACAGAGGAGAGCCCTCATGTCTAGGACCTTAGCTCATCGGGCTAACACAGTCTTGTGGTGCGACACGAAGTCGACCCGAGTTCAAACCTAGTCGCTCACAGCAGTTTTACGACTAGCCTTAGAGGACATTTTTACTCGACACAGTCACAGTTAGGGAGAGATCATAGACTGTCCCTGTTCTAAAAGAGTCTCAGTGGTTTCCAGGGTGTTAAAGCAGCGCATTAGTCACTCTGCACCTTTGGGAAGGGAGCTGGAGCCTAGGCAAGCGGGAGGGGAAAAAGGCAGCGCATGATCAGCTTCTCTGGGCCAAGAACGGGGAGGGGAGGTTGAACATGATGACTAATATCTTATGTTGAAGAACTGCTTTGTGGGTAAGTGGGGCTGGAAGGTGTGTGTGTTCCAGTCTGTTGGTGGCGTTTCCATGACATCAGAGTTCTGTGAGTAGTTTTTTACAGCCTGATGTTTGTCAACCTAAAGAGCCTGGTGCTGGACACACACACTCTCTCACGCACACACGCACTCACGCACTCACTCACTTCTTCATGAATAATCAGATCATGTAGTTGAGGTACAGGAATTAGCCTGCGTTCATGGGGATGTGTGGCCATGAATACACGGGTCCAACCCTGCTCCCAAAGGTGTAGTTGTATAGTCGTAGGGGTACGCCGCTGGAAAGGTCTGACTCAATCCCATTCAATTAAATAATATGATCCTACATACTGTCAATGTCATTTGTTAAATAACAGTAAAACTCGACACGTCTCAGCTTTGGGCAGGGCAGATATTAAATATGGGAAGTAACAGATTGTGACTTCCATGGTCAGCGGTTTCCTGTTATTTTGACACCCTGTGTGCGTGTGTGTGTGTGTAATGTTCACAAGGTGGGTTCTCAGACAGGGCGTCTCCGCATATCTCTCTCTTACACATCCGTGCAAACACACAGACACAGACACGGACAGAGACAGAGACAGACACAGACACACACCACACACACACACACACACACACACACACACACCACACGTGTCTCATATTGGTCATGTTCCAAAACATCCCCACAAAATGTCTCGCATTCAGAGATCATTCATAAAAGACCCAAACAACAATGACATTCTTCAATCCTAATGTGGTGAGATGTCACTTACTGAGGTAACACCAGGCGAGCAGACACCTGCAGGTCAGTGGAACAGTTGGCCATCCCACAGTAGCGAGCAAACTCTGTCTGTGGAGGAACGTTCAAACAAAGTATGTGATGGTGATGATGAGGATAATGATGATAATGAGCATTCAACTTACAATCCAACTTTTTTTCCTTTGTTCATCTACTATACCATGCATTAAAGAGTAAAGAACTAAAAAGGTTGCATCGCGAAAGTCCTCCCTCTCTCTCTCGGATCCTCTCTCCTCACAAAACAAACCTGGGAGGAGAATATCTAAGGGGACTTCTTATCTTGGTTCTTCTCCGACGCATTTGGAGAAAGAGGTCGACCGTACCGTTATTCTGGTAACCATAGAGACCTACCTTGTTGGTCACGTGGTTGGTGTATCCTCCCCTCTGCTGCAGTATGGGCTTCAAAGGAGGGAACAGCTTCGATCCGCCCTTATAGATGTTGTGCTCTCGGAGAGCGAACGTTACCGCAAAATGGATGGGGGTGATGATATCTCTGACGTCTTTCTACGAAACGAAAAGAGATGAGAGGGTCTGATGATGACAGTGTATTGGTCATCTCTCTACAGAGAGAAACGGACATTCTTAGGCTTCAGTTCCTGACATTGCAGCAGATCAAATATTATTTTATCCTCTGCAATATCAGGAACTTGAATTTGACTCTCTTACACTCGTTGTAATGTGACGTACACTCTCAAAGTTTCAAGTTTATTGTTACAAGTAATCTCTCTTACAAAGGAAAGAGATAACAAGGCTGTGGAGGTATCTCAGACGCTAAATAAAAAAAAATACAGAGAATGAGAGCATTCATTTCAAAAAGAGCTTGTGTTTGTATAGCACACGAGAGAAGGCGGGGGGGGGGGTGTTCTGGCTTATCTTTGCTAATTGCCTCTCTCTCGCTCTCTCTCGCTCTCTCTCTCGCTCTCTCTCGCTCTCTCTCGCCCTCTCTCTCTCTCGCCCTCTCTCTCTCTCGCCCTCTCTCTCTCTCGCTCTCGCTCTCTCGCTCTCTTTCGCTCTCTCTCACTCTCTCTCTCGCTCTCTTTCGCTCTCTCTCACGCTCTCTTTCGCTCTCTCTCACTCTCTCTCACTCTCTCTCACTCTCTCGGCTCCATTGACCATTGAAGGTTGAGCAACACCAAAAAAAACAAGAAGAGCATGCGTAGGATACCACGAAACGCTCGACTAGCTCCAGCGCTCCACACTTCCTCCTTATTTTCAATAAAGCACACTTGCTGCCAACATGGTTTCAGAGGCCACACTCCAGGGGCTCGCCTCTCTGTGAGGTTTGGTCACACACACAAACACATGGTGTGGCCTCCTTCTGAGACGGCATGCGAAACCAACCACACTTCCCCACCACACCTCATCTGTGTGGTGGAGACTGAAAATAGACACCCAACAGTGGCTTGTGTGGGTAGGAGAGCGCTAACCTATGTACACCGACCCAACGAAGGTCAGGGTTAACCAACACTAGAGGTACTTTGTACACCAAACCCATGTGCACGGTATACAGTGTACCAAAGGCGGTCGAGCGAGAGTGAGACAGTCAGGACTGTTGTACCAAGGACAACCGGGGTACTGAACGTGACAAAAGCCCTTGAGCCATGACACACACACACACACACACACACACACACACACACACCACACTCACTTTGTCACCTCACCTATTGTACAGTAACTCCCCATCTCCATAGGGTCCCTGCCCCATCTGGCGCGGAAGACATTCATTACCGTGGTTACCCATTAATTAAACTCTAAAAATACCATCCCATAATACAGCCCCCTTGTTTGGGGGGGCTTCCTGACAGATAATCACACATGTTTACTGTCCTCAGACGTAGCTGCCTATTAATAACGGGGCCGGGCCAGAGAGAGTGATCCATTCATTAGTGAGTAAACCATGAGCTCGCTCAGATGGTCCTGATTACACAGCCAGAGACTTGTCGTGTGCGCATGGTGTGTGTGTATGTGTGGAGTGTGTGAATTAGTGAGTAAACCATGAGCTCGCTCAGATGGTCCTGATTACACAGCCAGAGACTTGTCGTGTGCGCATGGTGTGTGTGTGTGTGTGTGTGTGGTGTGTGACATTGGTGTATGACGTGTGTGTTGGGGTGGGGTGGAGTGTGTGTGTGCGCATGTGTTTGTATGTGTGAGTGCCAAAAGAGACTCTGCTGCAAACACCTGGCACATACGTTCCCCTCCCCCAGCCCCAGCTCTGTTTATCCCCAGTCACTTCCCAGAGTCCTCTGCTCCCCCCCCTTCTGAGCTTCCCAGCATCAACGGCTGACCTTATCAGCCCTGCTTTATCAGACGGACATTTCTATGAATCACCGATGACCCATATTATATCAGAGCCTCAGCTGTGTCCAGCGTGATCATAAGGTAATGATTTCTAGCGTGTTCCGCAGCCATGACTAGTGACGTCCAAATGACTCTAAGCAGGGCCCTCCAGGCAACGGAGGCTTCTCAACTGACCGGGGGTCAGTCCTTTGATGTCTCGCAGCCAGCCTGGTGTCATGCGACGTGGTTCCCCCCCCTGACTGTTTCTGTGTCAGATCCTCCGGGGTGCGTTCAGGATGTTTTAAGTCGACAGAAACCAGGAACGTTGAGGTCAGGGGAACTTTTAGTAACGGTAGTGACTGTGACAGAGTGCTGTGATTGATGTAGCGTGTTGCTTCGTCAGTTAGCAAACCCATCACCCCCCCAAACGGACCAGCCAACATATCTTCAAGGAAGCTGAAGAACATACTGTTGCGAAACGTAGCGAGACATTTAGCCAACTTGAACACACCCCTGTCGTCTGTGACAGTCTGTGACACGTTCAATATGCCCCCTTATGACTTGTAGATTGACAAATATGCAGAAAAGAACAAAATAAGAGTGAGACGTTGTTGTAATTGTAGGACGTAGATCTGCCCTCACCCTCAGGATGGCCCGGTGGGCGACACAGGTCATCTGGTCGTGTCTGGCCTTGACTCGCCCCACCGTGGTGTTGGAAGTCCCGTTGCCATGGAAAAAGAAGCGGGCGGGGAAGGACTCCTTGTGGTGCGTGTCGGCGGTCAGGTTGTACTGGAGCTCTAGAAGAGTTGGAAGGCAGGAGGCAACCAGTTAGCAACCAGTTAGCGTATGATGCAGTGGTTATTCAAAAGAAACCCCAACTGTTGATTACAGTTGCCCCCGGCCCATCAACGACTTTCACGTTGAGGAACCATCTAACCAATGTGTAATTGTAATTTGTGAACTCCCTAACATCTGAAAGCCACATGAAGCGGGAGGACCATTGTTTGTTCGTATCAGTTCATGATGTTGGGAATGTGTTGTGTATAAAACACCTGTGACAATATCATTTCTAGAAATCCCACCAACAGTAGCACACTTGAGTTGAAGCCTAAGTACTTGTCTCTCTTAAGCCCAATGCACACGGCGTGCGATTTTGTCGCACCGCCAAATTCGATTCCATTGTTTTGAATGCATCTCAATGAGACAATACACACGGCGTGCGATGCAATATTGTCGCACGAAAACATTAGATTCTCCATTCACATTCATTGGTGTGAATTGAGAATCGAATGTTGGCGTGCGACAAAATCGCACGCCGTGTGCATTGGCCTTTATACTTGTCTAACGGGATGTAACAATACACTTGAGACTGAAACACACTCCAAAGAAAGGGTTCCAATCATGGTGGGCACTCTCTAGAATGGACAACATCAGTACATATCATCACCTTCTTAAAATAATGGCTTACGTCACTTTTGAGTTATGTTTTTGCCTAAATACCATATATTCTAGTTTAGGTTAAATATATTGTTTTTTTTCCGCAAAACTTGAAAATATGACTTCATAGCCATTATTTTAAGAAAGACTTCCAGGCCAAGCCTCTCTGGGTGCTTGACTGGCGGTAACGGACTCTGTTGTCAGTGGAATGCTGGGAGGAGATAACCGTTATTGGGGCGGGGGTGAATGTGGTTGTCCAACTGCCTTCAAGGCCTCAGGGAGTATAAGATAAGATGACTAAACTGACAGCGATAAACGGACGTCCCTCTGGGAGGGTGAGTCAGTGTTGTGCCATTTGTGAACCGTTAGAAGACCATTACTTCTTTCTAAACACTTTTTTCCCCTCCGTTTCCTTTTTTGTGCTTATCTTTTCAACTCCTGCTTTATGGAAGGCCTTTTGGCTTCCTTCCCTCTCCCGTACACCCATCTACAGGCTTCACTTATTTGGTTCTGTATGTTCAAAATGTAATCGAATATATATACCTACTGACTAGAGTGACAAGACATTGTGCAATATGACCATTGCAACATAGGATCTTTTAGTTGATTACTGCGTAGTTGATTACTCCGTAAAACCGCACAGGCTACTGTAAACTAAAGCGTTCATATGTACTTTCATTTAGCGCTGTTGAGACAGGAACATATTGGCGACCCAAACATTTGAGCTATCTTTTTGTTTGCACCGCTTGTGTGAATGACCTTGACTTTGGTATTTGTCGAATATCTCTAACCATTAACACAGTACAAACATAGAGGTTCCCACAGCGAAGGCCTATGAATGTGTGTGTGTATGTGTGAGTGTCTATGGGCCCACCTATCTGTCCAGGGAAGCGGCGCGCGCGGACCCTGAAGCACACGCTGACGTTGGCACACACGGCGGGCAGGCCGCTGTCGGAGCACAGCGCCACGGAGCGGTTCACACTGACGGGCAGCAGCAGAGACGCCTCCACCATCACCACCGGCCGCGTCCTGGCACAGCACCACAACAACAACAACAACAACAACAACAACAACAAGCAACAGTCAGTGATAAACAACTTTATCGGTCAGCACAGTACTCAAAAGAGTAAAACATTCAATGTGGAGTTCATCTCTATTGCGTTCTATCTTTATCTTTACACAAACGTGCAGTAAGTAACAGTTCTATAGGTTGACATTTCTACGCGGACATGTCGATACGACGTCGGTAATTCCTACGTCCGTACGCCTCCCTCTGTACGCGTGATCGTCTCAGCGCTACATGCACGATAAGTAACGGTGGGCTTTGGATTCTGGTGAATGCGGTACTTATATAGCTCCTTATTCCAAAGCGCTTTACGATGGCCTCTCATTCACCCGTTCACACACATATTCACACACCAATGTGTTTGGGATTCAACTGTCTTGCCCAAGGACACCTCGACACGTGGCCTGGACAGGAGGAGCCGGGGATCGAACCGCCGACCATGCGATCGTTAGACGCTGGCTCTACCTCCTGAGCCACAGCCGCCCCTCATCTTTAGGATGTGTTATCTGTCTGTGTTTGTGGTCTTACCTCAGGATGACAGCCGAGTCAGAGAGGAAGGCTCCAACGGCCACGTCTGTTGGCGAGATGCAGATGGATAGCAGTAAGTAAATACGTAAGTAAGTAAAATGTATTTCTATAGCACCTATCCCAGACCAGGGGTCACAAAGTGCTTTACATAGAACATAATACAAGAGCAAATGTTATAGCAGGTTAAAATAGGCAAACAAGTGAAAATAAGAACAAGTAACAAACAACAAGTGTACAACAATATCAACAGGACATTGGAGTTAGCCAAAAGCCTGTCTATACAGGACAGTCTTAAAGCTGTTTTTTAAAAGCCTCGACCGAGACCGCTGATCTAAGATCCAAGGGAAGAGCATTCCAAAGCTTGGGAGCCACAGTTTGGAATGCTCGATCACCCTTGGTTTTTAATCTGGCACGGGGGACAACCAACAAACCCTGGTCAGAGGACCTGAGAGACCTACTGGGGCTGTAAGGAAGGTTTCCGCCCTATCGGCACATCTCTGTAGACGTAAAGCCCTGAGCCAGTTCATCAGTTTTACAACTGCCTTCTAACACGCCATCTGTCCTGAAACTAGCCCCGAGTGTCCATCTCAGCAGAACGAAAAACATGCAAAACCCATCAAATATGTCAACTAACAAAAGGTTTGAATTATTTGGTATTTAAAGTGCAGTTTAATGTACCAGCTTACAAATTAAAATTAGACTGTGAATGTGACTCCCACAGTCAAACAGGATATCCTGTTTAGGTTCCAGCCTGTCTCGTGCAAGATGAGAAGCAGCCGAAGCAGACATGTCCCAGATCAGACCACCAAGGGCTTAACCCCCCCCCCCCTCATCAACCTTGTGACAACCTTGTGACAACAATCCCCCTACCCATGTAAAGATCCTGTCACTGGACAGGATCATTACTAGCTCCCACTCGCTCTCCATATTCATCAACGTTCTAAATCTGGACGCAGCATGACATCATCACAGCGAGACAGTCACAGTGCGCGCTACTGTTCGGTCGGTGAGAAAAAGACAGAGTCGGACATTGTATTCGAGACTGTTACGT
Source organism: Nansenia antarctica (assembly GCF_963989245.1). Lineage (NCBI taxonomy): Eukaryota > Metazoa > Chordata > Actinopteri > Argentiniformes > Microstomatidae > Nansenia > Nansenia antarctica. The sequence goes on from NC_137677.1 coordinate 43,154,237, forward strand.
TTTGACGGCGAGCAGTTACCTTGGTAACCGTTTCCGTCAACATCGATGCCCCCGGACACAGACTGGCCGAACATCTTTAAGTCGTTACCCAACACGGCCCCAGTGATCCTCTGAAGGAACAAACAAGAAGAACACATGATTATTCATCCAGCCATCTGTAGGTTCCTGTTCCGGAAACAATCAGAGCTTTTTAAAAAAAAAAAAGGAAGGGGGAGATCTTACATGGATGCGAGTAATCTAATAGCATCTTGCGTTCTATATCTGTCCTCTGATACGGTTGTACCCGTATGTATTCCATAACCGCACGGTCGTTATGTTTAATGTGACGGACCCGTTCGACCTTTTCTCACACACACACAAAAGCAAAAAGGAACCCAACAACAGTTTTTTTAGGAAATTGCAGGCACTTCAGTTCAGGCACGCTTCGGTTCAGACTGTCTGGACGCACACAGAGAAAACAATGGGACAATTGTCACAGGATGGGGGGGGGGGGGGGGGAGAGATATTTAGTCAGGGAGGGAGAACCCTGAACCCCCCCTCCCCTCACTCCTTCCTTCCTTCCTTCCATCCAACCCTCCCACCTTTCTCTATCCCCTCCCTTCTCCCCTCCCTCCCTCCGACTTTTTCCTCTTCTACCTCCCCCCTCCATCCACCCCCCCCCTCTTCTGTGCTAGCCAGCTGGTTTAGACGGTATACGTACTTGAGAGAAGGCCTGTGAGATCCCACTCTTCCTCCCATTGTAGATATATATAGCCCCGCGCAGATCTTCCTCCTGTGGAGCTCCGATGGCCACATCTGGAACACATTAACAGGCTTACAGGGAAGCAATGGCTTCAACAACACCCCCGACATATTCAACAACACCCCCCCGCGCGCCCCCGACCGCACTCCTCTCCTCTGAACCTGCACGTGTCTCTGCCTCCCCCCGCCCCACACCAGAACGCACAGGGACCTGCCACAGTGTGTGTGTGTGTGTGTGTGTGTCTGTCAGTTTAAACTGGCACTTAAGACTCATGTAAGTGGTAGTTGGAACCCCCACTAGGCCCTAGCCACCCTAGACAGGGTGCCTGTGGTTGGCTGGTGAAGCTCCACTGTGAAGCTCCACTGTGGAGCACTGTGAAGGCTGTTGTGTGGAGGAGTGTGTGTGTAGCAACAGTTATTCAACACCACAGCAGAACCCCTCTAACCCCCCCCCACGCCCCCTCCAAGTGTTGCAATGTATCCTCTCTGACAGTTAGCTCTGGAACTGCCAATTCCTCCCGCAACTAACGGTAATATGGGGAAATGTGTTAGTGTAAGAGTGTGAGCGCCGTCTCTAAGAGAGTGTGTGTTTCCTCGTTCCAAATTCAACGAGACAGAACGTCAGTACCCTTTGCGAGAGTATATATTCATTTGAAACCCAAGTCATAATTTTGCTGTCAAGCAATAACAGGCAGACAAGACATTATCATTACTGGGAAGTAGAAAGCGTTTCTGTATGTGTGTGTGTGTGTGTGTGTGTGTGTGTGTGTGTGTGTGTGCGTTACTTACCAGAGAAACCGTCATCATCAATATCTCCTAGATTTGTTATGGTCTCCCCGAATCGTGCGGCATACGAGTCACTCCCCACCAACTGGAACTCCTCTTCTCTCATATTAGCCTGAAAGAGACACATAACATGCAGCCCTCAGATTCCTATCCCCAGGCTAATAGGTCGCATCCATTTAAGATTGGTTGCGTTAAATGTAGATGTGTTAGGGGAAATCAGCTCCATGATTGCATAATTGCAGTGATTTTGTCATTAGGGAGGGTAATGACTGAAGTTATTCATGTCACGCAGAGTTGCTTGTCCTCAGCGTACACCCCAACAACTGAAGCTGACATCCCCTGATTCAGTATTCCGGGACAGCATATCATCTTGCCAGATCATTATACATCTCTACCCTATCTCTACCCTGTATGTCTGACATACCAGTAATGACACAAATTGCAGAGACAGAGAGCGTATGAGGATAGGGAGAACATATTGAAAGATATAAAGTATCTGAACCATTTAACTAAATGTTGTCATTTGGGTGTCATTACCCCTTTAAGTTCAGATGGTAGTATGAGTGAGGTGTGAGGTAGTGTGAGGACATCTGTCATGTTCATGTTCGGTGTTGACAAGGGACTGAGACGACGGCATTAAAGGCGTTCATGAGGGTGCTGTGAAGATGCAACACATTACAGAGCTGCCTTCGAGTAGCTTGCATCAGCACGTCAACATCCAAACCGTCTCTGCAGGTTGAGCGAAAACAGGAAACTCGCTCACACCTTCATCTGTTCCCATGCCATCTATTTATAAACCGAATCTTAGCCATTTTCAGGTGTTCCTGTAAACTGCCTCACAAAAGCTAATGGTGAACATTCAAAAAGGTAATGGGCCGTAAAATGTCTTGAGATCCAAGGCGACAGCCCAACCCTCCTATAGCTCAACACAACTGCATGCTAACTTCTCCATGCTAACTTCTCCATGCTAACTTCTCCAGAGAAGAGGGTGAAAGAGGGTTGGACTCACGGCTCCTTGGTTGATGTAGACGAAGACCCGTCCCTCCTCTCGTATGGTGCTGAACATAGGAGCCCCCACCAGGAGATCTGAGAGCCCGTCACCGTTCAGGTCCACAGCACACACACTCGAACCAAAATACGAGCCCAGCTACACACACACACACACACACACACACACACACACACACACACACACACACACACAACAGCATGATTTATAGTACAAAAGAGTATAGTTGAACACAGTACAATAGTAGAGTAGAGTACATTATAGTATACAGAAGAATGACATTCATGGCGTTTATTCAAAGTTTATTTGTCACTACATAGGCTACAGGGTATTCATTACGACAGAATTCTAGAATGTTCTTCAAGAATCTGACAATCCACCATGACAGTGATGAGGACAGTAAGGACAGCTACCGTATGTGACGATTCTCACCTTATTGCCCTTGACTTCGGTGATGATCTTCAGCATGTTTTCCTCAATTCTGAATATGTAGGCCTAGAGAGAAGACACGTGGTCATATCAGAGCTTCATATTAACTATGGTTGGGTGCACGGGTCCAGAAATACCTTGAATTTCAGGATCATTTACTCTTTGGAAAAATGACTGGGAACAGATTGTTATTCACATACTGTATATATAATCTGCTTTCTACTGAAAAACCATCTCTACACAAGATTACTGATTTATTGCCATGGAATCAACTTGTCAGTCAATTGTTGGAATTTGGTATTTTTGCTCTACTTTGGTATGGTCATCACGTTTCAGCAACGTGAACAGTGTCCAAGAAAACAGATGAAACTCGTGCAAAAATGTGCACTGGATTGCCACGTGAATAAATTACGACCCGCTTCCTCTTTTGCTCAGTTACATGAGTTTAACAGACACACCAACTGGCGGTAGGAATAACAGAGATTCATGTCATATATCTGTCAATCGTACCGTAGCCTACCCCCCCTCACATTCCAATAGTATCCACTACCAAAACCCCTCTTAAGTCAAGTCCCAGGAATGGCTCCTGTGTAATCAAGGTCAACAATCAGTTGAGGAACTATCACAAGATCTAACAATCATTCCAAGGTAGTTCATGCAACCTCCACAAGGCTTTTTCACCAGCACCATAATTCATTATACATACATACTGTACATACATTTCACCCAGCATGGATATACTGCACTGAGATTTTGAATTCCCCAGGATCAGGGTCCCTGGTCGCCTCTCAAACACACAGATTGTATTGTACTTACCGCCTTGGACCTGTCAGTTCCTGTCATATGAGATGAGCAACACCTACAGTTAAGTGTGCTTTAGATCTGGACGGAGCAACGGAGACGGGGGGAAAAGCAACAGGAATCAAATTAACTCTTACCTTACCAGTCTGCCCATGCTGGGGCGCCCCTCCTACGACCTCGGTGGAATCGGGGTGGCTGAAGTGGCCGGCGCCAACGGAGTAGCCTAGCAACGACAAGCAACACAACGTTGGAGCCATTAACACATGTACAGTAGTATAGCAGTCATATAATACCAGTGTAACACTCTTATTACACATGGATAACATGGATGTAATAGTCTTACAACACAGGCGTAACACATACATGTAAAACAGTAATAACTGACTTATAACAATGGTATAACCAGAACACTAAGGCGAGAGTTCAAAGAAAAATATGTGACTGAGATGATGTGATAACATTCCTTTTAATTGGGGTTGTAAAATGGTCAAATAGACCTATAGTCTATTCAGCCACTCACAGGTGGCTTTCAAGGGATAATTCATGTTTGAGGTAGCGAGTTTCAGCGTGCTACTTTGGTTAAACACTGAGATACAGCTCCTTCTAACCCATGGAGAGCATATCATTATTTGCTGCGACAGCGTCAACAAACATTGAGCAACGGCGACAATGTGCACCTGACAATCAACTTCCTGTTCTCACACATCAGTAGTTCTGCCGCCTGTTTCCTCCTAAATCAACACTTTGCTCTTAATCTTAAACTACTGAAAAACAATCACCGGAACACTATACCCCAGTGTTCAAATGACAGTTTTACAACTTGTGATTTGAAAACAAGCAATGAAAGGATTCATTTGCTCCACTGCAATAACCTCAGTCTTAACTCTGATGCTGCACGACTTTAAGGGCCATTGTAAATGCAATACGTGTTACATTGCACTTATTTAAATACCAAGTACACAGTCATACAAACCCTAAAGTCAAATGTTGCCCGATTAACAATCTGTTTGGAGACATCAGGGTCTCAGAGGATAATAAGCCCCTCTGATTGTGCCCGGAATGTGGCGCAGGTCTGGAATGCAGTCTCCCACCACATGTCCCGCGCCTGACAAGGTTCATATCCTACTCCTCACCCTTCCCCATCTATAGCATCTCTCTACCTAGAACCTCATCTCTGTCACTTCTTACTGTCTAAATAAATCTAAAATCTTTTTAAAGGCTGTGGTTCAGGAGGTAGAGGCGGTGGCTAATGATCGCAAGGTTGTCGGGTTCGATCCCCTGGCTGGCCACGTGTCCAGGTGTCCTTGCGCACTGAACCCCAAATTGCTCCCAATGAGCAGGGCCGGCGCCTTGCATGGTAGCTTGCCGCCATTGGTATGTGTGAATGTGTGTGTGTGAATGTGTGAATGAGAGGCCGTTGTAAAGCGCTTTGGAATAAGACGCTTATATAAGTGCTGTCCATAAAGACACAATCCGTGAATAAAAAAGAAAACATTAAAAGATTGTTCTCATAGTCAGACCGTTACCTAGGTAACTCCCATAGAGGACAATGCTGTCATCATCCACATAGGCAGACAGGACCCTGCTGGAGGTGTTGTACACCAGGACAGACCCGGTCCAGTAGGATGTCCCTGGGGCCCCCATGATGATCAGATCCTGCAGGCACCAAGAAACATGCAGGATCACTACATAGTTCATCATCATCATCATCATCATCTCCACCTGTTCCACCTGTTTGCTAGAACTATGAACATGTGTTTTTTTTCCATGATGTTCCATTGGTCCTTAAACAGATCCTCCTTCTTTCAAGAACATTGGTTAGAGTGTGAGACTTTTCCTTTGCATGTGTATGACCATTATGCACGCACGCAAGCGCACACACACACACACACACACACACACACACACACACACACACACACTCACACACTCACACACTCACACACTCACACACTCACACACTCACACACTCACACAAACACGGTTTAAACTCCATCTTCACAATTGTGTACCTCGGTCAGAAAATTGGATATCCCTGCTTGGCAAGACCCGTAGTCTTCTCCAAACTTCCGTTGGTGATCTGAAGAGAGAGAGAGAGAGAAACACATGCACGTTTATTTAGACAGACAATGGTTTAACTATGATGCCCTCAGTCGCAGGTGGCCTTGGACACGGTGAAAGCAGAAACACATGGACACATTGTTCTGGGTGATTGACTGGCTCATAGGCTCTACGGGTGATGGATCATTTATGAGCATCCAGCTGGACCAGCATTCCTTCAGAAAGGCTCAGCCAAAATCCTTGGTATAGGCTGGTCGAAAGCATTAATAGGACATCAATAAAGGACTACTTGAAAGCCAAGAAAGGCCTGCTTGTGCACCGAACCCCCCTTCACTCGCTAATTTATGAGGATCTAGCATGTCTAGCAAGAATATTATGCAAAGGTAGGGAACTATGTACCTTTGTAGCAGGGGATCAATGGCTGGGACTGTTTCAGGTCAGCGTCGTAGCGGTAGCACACTCCGTGAGGAAGCTTGTTCTGTTTATCCTTCTTGGAGTAAAAGACGTTCTTCCAACGATGCCCACATGCCTGGAACAAGAGGAACGCAGCTGTTGAAGACAGCTATCGGACCACAATAGCGTACATGTTTCATCTTTGGTTCAAGACAGTGAGGGATATCATTTAAATAGGGTTCTATATTTCAATGATACAAATGGTGGAAGACCTCTTCAGTATATCTTATACCTCATAGAGTATCACCAACTTTCACCTGTTCATGTTGAACATCTCCTCATGTGACTGGGAAGGGCTGTAGCATTGTATACCTACCAGAACATGACCATCGCTGGGTTGTCTGGACAGACTGACACCCAGCCACTGGTTGTCACTCTCAGAGTCACACGTCTTTCCACATTGATCAACACCTGCAACATTATCCAAACACATGCTATGTCACTACCATAACACAAGCTGTAACAAACCCCATCATAGCACACACTGTGCCACTACCGAAACACAAGTATTGGTTCCTGATATTAAAAAAAATAAGGCAAAATAAGGATGTAATAGAAAGATGAAAGTCAGTGAAATATATTAAACAATTGTTTCAATTAAAACATACTATAATGTCAGCCTTATAGGAAGAGGGCAATCTTGAAAGTCAAGCTATACAGCTCTTCCTTTGGTATGAAAGGTTGGAGGCAATTTTCCACTAATTTTCCGTTTCTCAAGATTGAACAAACTTCATCATGAATTTGGGGGACCACACTGATGGCCAGCTCATTGGGATTTCGCGTTATTTGAGATGGCTCTCCAACCTTTTCACAAAGCCACATATTGTTTCAGTCGAGTGAATATACAAACCTGTTGGTATTTGCTGGCATTCCCTCTTGTCTGAGATGCTGCATTTAAACACTGCTCCCGGTGATTTAACAGAGGGGTGGAACGTTGAATTTGCAACCGGGGCTCCGACTATTAACCTATAACAGACAATGTGTAGATTAAAAGTATTTAATCCAGCTCATACATCACCACACTACCCTAGATGGATATAGCAAACTCACATAAATGATCAAAAGCCACTTAGATTCGGGCGGTTGTCTGGTGTCAAAAAGCGCTTTGTGTTCATTCGCAGCCCTACACTAATTAACACGCCCGACAGTGTCACACATGTTGGGACTAAATACCCGCGTTGTTTTCCCTTCCACAATCAACAACTGAAAACACTGGTGGATAAATTGGTGTGCGGCAACACAAAGTTAAAAAATAATAATTGAGCCTCTTACCATGTTTGTTGCCTGTTCTTGTGCAGCAGCACTGAATATCCAAATAGAGATCCATTTGGACCGCTAAAACTAACAGAATGATCTACATCCAAATTGTAAGCCTCTGAGACGCGCAAACAGCAAAAGTAAGCCAGAACCGACTTTAACACGCTCCAGCTGTTGAAATAGAGACTCCCCGACTTGTTTCGCTCCATTTTTCCCAAAAATGCCAACTTTTCCAACGTGTTCAGAGCCTTTGGTGATGGCAACGAATAAACACCAGAAAAACGCTGAGAATAAAAGACAAGGGGGGGGGGGAAAGAACACGACTTTTACATCCTTTAACAACTTTCCAGTGGCGACTGAGACTCTGGGCGCGCTAGACTCCTGTTGCGCTCCGTGCGTCTCTGCCCAAACTCTCACCAGGCGCACGGCTGAAACCCGTCACGTGAAACTTCTCAGAGTAAGAGAGCTTTGAACGGCCCAGGGCCCAGGGCCCAACCCTCATACCCACCCACCACACTCAGAGGGATGAGCACAAACTAACTACTAGAATGAAAAGTTTCAGAACGGCGTGATTCATTTATCTCACATTAGTGTATGTTGGCCGAACTGTTGCTGAATCAAATCAAATCAAATCAAATTTTGTTTGTATAGCGCATTTCTTATAAGATGCAACTCAATGCGCTTCACATAATGAACATTCTCAGTCAATCAATCAATCAATCAATCAGTACTGACAGAGCCGCAAGCAGGCAAAAGTAAAAGTAAAAACCTGTAACTACATTTATCATGGAGTTAGTAGACAGCAGTGTAAATCATAGATGAGAGAATTGTAGATGGAATGGAAATGACATGTTTTTAATAGAATCAATTCCCAGATGATTCTTTGTAGTAATTCAAGGATGAGTGCAACATTGGCCTAATTGTGATTTTGATGAGAGCAAATTGGAATGTACCATAGATGAGAGTAACTAAACCAGTGTGTGTGCAGCGGAATGTTATCCTTCTAGGCGAGACCAAGAGGTCTGGTATTTTCCCATATTCGTCCCGGACATTATGTGAATTTAACGTTAATGACCTGGTGAGCAATTTGGCAGGAATTTAGCATCTGTCAGGAGTTTTCTGCGTGCTAATAATCTCCTGCAGCCAGCGGTATTCCCATGGAGTAAATAAACTGGTGCAGCAGCGGTGGTCTCCTTAATGACCTCAGTTATTTTTGGTGTTAGCTCAGGGCGAAGTCCATTGGCCCATCGGTGGGGGAGACAAGTGCTGTTTGATAGAGTTGAGAGCATAGTAAATATTGGCTATTTGACTTGTAGGTGAATGTGATATTTTTGTTACTACTAAACTAAATTGACTTCTTTATTGAGAGAAAAAATAGTTCTATAATTGCTTACATGATAAGTTAATTAGAGTTTGATTCCATTATTGTTATTATAATGCTACGCCTCTGTGCTCTAAATATGAGTTTATATGCAACCAACTTTGTTCTCATCTGATAATGCCACCTCCACTTCTAGGAACAGTGAAATCAGTGTTGACTTTTAAACTGTATAATGTAATAAGACACTTCTCTCTACCTTCAAAGTTACAGGACTAATTTACTATTTAATGTCACATTTATGGCTACCTCGTGACTGAGATGAAGTGGTGTCCCTCAGCACCACTCACATGTCCTTATTTGGTGTGTGATTTTTGGAATGCTTTAACAACAAGATCCCACTGATTCAGGCTGGAGTAGGACTGTATACATGAGGGGGTATTACTCAGCTGAAATTAGCAAACGTCATCTTTCATTTTAAAAGTTTTGAATTTATGTGTGTGTCATTCTCTCTTCTCTCTCTCTCTCTCTCTCTCTCTCTCTCTCTCTCTCTCTCTCTCTCTCTCTCTCTCTCTCTCAGTCAGATGGTTACACATTGCACAAGGCACAAACAGATACCACATTTGTTTGTGCTGAATGTAACATTCATACTGTATTTACTCTCGCTTTCATCTCCGCTCTTCTCTCTTTTTCGTACTTAATAAAGGTTGTTTCATTCAATATCCACATTCACAGTCTCACACCCTTGGCTTACGACAGTGCCCCCCCCTGCGAGGCCTTGTCATTTTGCTTTTGATTGATTTGTATGTATCCTTTTCTCAAAGTCACTAGAAATGAGCGTTTCTAACATGTTTTTTCCCCCTTGACAAAGTATGTCCCCCCTCGCGTCCAGCTGACTCCTACGCCCTTGCTCCTCTGTGCTGTATCTCAGAGGAAATGTCCTGCGATAAACAAACGTAGCCCACTCTATACCGCCGCTCCTCTAATGACAAACCATTAGAGCATGAGTGGGAACTGCCAGTGGGGTAAATACCGTGTAGGGTGAATGGTGGGACATAATGACACTGTCCAAAAACTGCCCCTATAGCCCCTTCACCCTAGATACTGGTGGAGATCTGAAAGGATTAGAAAATGACAAACAAGATGTTATTCGCACCAATTTGCCCTCTTATATGCTAAGACGGTTAGCTATCTTGCTTATACAATCATCACAGATTTACACAATTGTTTAGTTGTTTAGAGATAAAGGCCTAGGGACTTTCTTTTGGGCACGGTTCATCTTTATGTTGGCTGTGGAAACAGCAGTTAACTGCTCACATGTGCCCAGCCGAGATGAGCTCATGTTTCTGCAGACAAGCATGGATATTGCTTTGGATTGGGAGTGTGAACCACTGACATATTGCACAAACTGTTCATGCATGGGGGCGGTCAGATGCTTACACATTGCACAAGGCACAAACAGATGCCACATGATCTTATTTGTTTGTGTTGAATGTGACATTCATACTGTATTTACTCTTGCTCTCATCTCTGCTCTTCTCTTCTTCTCTCTCTCTCTCACTCTCTCTCTCTCTTTCTCTCCCTCTTATACTGTATTTACTCTTGCTATCATCTCCGCTCTTCTCTCTCTCTCTCTCTCTCTCTCTCTCTCTCTCTCTCTCTCTCTCTCTCTCTCTCTCTCTCTCTCTGTAGAACAATGACAGGTACTGTAGACACAGTACAGGATGTGGTTAGGCGTACCCCTCAACTGAATCCCTAGTTTATGAACTCATCAGAAAAGCACAGAAGCTCTTGGAGATGTTGTAAACCTCTGCTGATTCATGGCGTTGCTGAATCTCCCCCAGTCCCTCCCTCCCTCCCTCCCTTCTCCATGTGTGTCCCTCTCTTCCTCCTTTCCTCCCAGGGGACCTCCCCCTCAGCCAGGCTATCTCTGTCGTAACATCCCCAACATGGCTCTCTTTGACCCCCGTCCCGTCCCATCCCCCCCCCCCCCCCCCCCCTACTCCTCTGCCTGCCCCGGGGTCAGGGCTTTCCAGGATCCAGACCAGGCTGCCTCCCCTGACCGCCTGTCCCCTCTAACACGCCCCAGATGGAGGGCTTCCCAGCCGTACCGCCAGCAGGCTTTCCTCTGTGAGCTCTTGATAGCGTGCCTGAGCCAGTGGGAGTATTAAGATAAGTACTACGATAACTGGATTGAATTGAGGCGGTATTAGAAAACAGTAGAATAGTAGATTTGAAAGGAAGGGCTACAAGCACGTTTTTTGCCCCTTGTTTGATGTTTGTTTGTATAGCTTAATGAAACTAAGAGGCTGGGTGGCCATACTGCTACCACCACGCCATGGCCACTCACTTGTTTAAAATGTAGAGAGAGAGAGAATGAGAGAGAGAGGGACAGATGGAGAGAGAGAGTGCGTGAGTGAGAGAGAGAGAGAGAGAGAGAGAGAGAGAGAGAGAGAGAGAGAGAGAGAGAGCTTCAGACGCTCCCTGTAATTTAGAACCTTTAATAAGGTAGCGATAGAGAGGTTCATACTGGGTGGTGGCAGGGGTACATATCCTGTAGCATAGTGTAGCCACATCCTGTAGCACACAGGAGGTAAGAGGTTCAACTAATTACCATTTCCATATTCAGAGAAAATATGACCTGGTTTACTTTCACCTCCAGATGTCACAGTGACGTCATCATCAGAGCTCAGACGGAACAGTCCCACCCTGATGCGGCACCGGGGGTTACCGGGGGTTTCCACTTTACAGCTGCATTAAAATACCTCAGATAACCCCGATGACCACATGACACATACAGACCCTTTAAACAGCCCACATAAAATGGACATTAAAGGCGGTCATATCACGTATTTCACTTTGGAGATGTAAAAGTGAGTTCTCTGCTTAGTACTTGAAACAGATCCTCTCTACGTAGAAAAGCTGATAAGATAAAGTAGAAAACTGTGGGGAAAGTGGCTACTTAGATACGGAGGATGTAAAAGAGAAGGTGAGATGTTTACACACGGCCATGTCTGCTGTGTTTAGGAACGGTAGCATAATCCCTCAAGGAGGGTACAATAATGTACACAATCTTTCCAGTACTTTGTTAATACCGCTATTATACAACTGTCTTAAAGTTCCAGTGCGTAGAGCAGAGCTTCAAAACAGAGCTAAATGGCCATGATAAATGGGTAGCGATCAAGAAATGACTTATCACTTGATAAAGAAAAGGAGCTCTGTTGTCGATGTCGAGTACCGGCCTAAAATACTATTTGAACAGTTTTGTTTGTTGTTTTTAGAAAACGTATAGCATATTGGTGTTTTCACACCGAGGGCCACACCTTTCCTCCTGCTGTTTTAGTGCTCTCCTAACACAACAACAGCTGTCTTAACCAGATTTAAAAAACTCTTTTTCAAAACACCCCCAAAAAATGCAAAAGAACCGCTTCAGTTTCGTTTGAATTTCTACCCACCCGTGAACCGTTTCATTGATTTAAAGCATCTCCATTATCCCTGTGTTTACTTTGAATTAATGCCCCCTCCCCTCTTCATAAACATCAGTTACTTCCATCAAAGGAGCCATGAAACCCTGATGATGTGGTATAGATAAAGCAGAGCAACACAAAAAGAGTCACTATCTACCCCCTGTCCTCCCTCCAGAGCACCATGGGGGGATATGAGAGGGCCTCATCTTCCCCCAGAGCTCCATCGAGGGGGGATATGAGAGGGCCTGATCTCCCCCCAGAGCTCCATAGAGGGGGGATATGAGAGGGCCTCATCCCCCCCCAGAGCTCCATACCCAGGCCTGCTGAGAGCCTCTAGTGTCTCTCTGGAGAGCCGTGATGCGCTGCAGACCAGGACAGGCCCCAGCTGGAGCCGAGGCACGGTTCCTCCCCCAGGACCCTCTCTAAATCTTCTGACTCTCTTCTGTAGGGGCAGGGGGGTGGGTAGTGTGTGTGTGTGTGTGTGCGCGTGTGTGTGTGCACGTGTGAGAGAGCGTGTGCGTGTGTGTAATGTGCATGTGTGTGCGGGTGCGTGCGTGTACATATGCATGTGTGTGTGTGTGTGTGTGTGTGTGTGTGTGTGTGAATGTGTGTGTAGTTCGCACCGATGGCAGGGACACTCTGCCCTAATGGTGTGTTCGTACCAGTAACTTCTAGAGTAAACACATGATGCCACGAGGGAATTCCAGTCTGAGTGCTCTAACCTGCTCTTTACGGCCGCTTTTTATGGCCCACGGCGACCGTGTTCCAAATGGAATGACATCAGTCCGCCCTCCTCCTCTTCTCTACGGCTCCCTCTCTGACGATTTCCGATGGAGAATCGAGCTCATCGGACACAGGAAGAAGGTTGCTTTTCGTTCTAAAACATCCTCACCTCTGCATGTTTTCGGGCATTGACATTAACATGGGTCAAAATAATGATGTTGTGTAGGAGAGCTGTCAAGAGAACAAACGGCAGTGAAAATACATGAGAGAATCCCTCGCAAACCGGATCCCCTCAGGGTAAACAAATAATAATAATAATAATAATAATAATAATAATAATAATAACTATTTATTTGTATAGCGCTTTTCCTGCAAACGTTGCAGCTCAAAGTGCTCCAATCATTATATAAGCATAAGTTAATTATTTTTTCATTTAAAGGCAATATTAAACATGTGATTTTCAACATATTTTTTTAGTCTTGACTTGAACATATTTGTTGAGGTTGCATCCCTAATGTAAACTGGTAGTGCATTCCACAATTTGGGTGCATAAAATGAGAATGCAGCCTCACCAGATCTCTTCTTTTGTGGTACACAGAGAAAACCAGCGTCAGAAGACCTGAGAGCTCTATTGGGCTGATATGCTAGCAAAAGGTCTTTCAGATATTTTGGTGTTGTGCCAGTGAGAGCTTTATAAACAAGCAGAAGGATCTTGAAATCTATTCTGAACTTAACAGGAAGCCAGTGTAGAGTCTCTAAAATAGGAGTTATATGAGCTCTTCTGCTTGTTTTGGTTAAAACCCTCGCTGCCTAATGAGCACAACAAACCACCTTAGTGGTCGGCTGACCGGCGCCCACTGATACAACGCCGGTTAATTGAATCCGTCGGAGTAGGAGTGCGACCGTTGACAATTTGAACCGCAGCCCTGGGACTACTAGTGGGTTTTAAATCATATGATGTTATGATGGTGTGGAGTGGAAAAGGGACTCCGGTTACTCACCGGGGGACGAGAATTAGTAATTGTGAGCGTGCCAGAAACCACCGTCATCTCAGACGGACCTTTATGTTCCTACGGTCCCCCCCTTGCCCCCCATATCACAACGCCTATGTCCCGTATTACCGTTTCGCTTCAGTTCTTGAAAGAAAGCCTTTCGCCAACCTCTCTCCTCCTCCTTTCCTGACTTTTCCCCCTTTCTCTCACTTCTCTCCCTCACTCTCCCCTTCTCCTTCTGTCACTCTCTTTTCTTTCTGTCTCTCTCTGTCTCTCTCTCTCGCTCTCTCTCTGTCTCTCTCTCTCTCTACTCCCTCTCTCTCTCTCACCCTCTCTCTACTCCCTCTCTCTCTCTGTCTCTCTATACTCCCCCTCTCTCTGTCTCCTCCTGTGCTCCTAGGTGACCGTCACAGAGGGCCTCCAGCAGAGTGCATCACATCATCCAGCTGATTCTGATTGGCTGTTGGCTCCCTGGCCTTCCCTCCATCATTCGGATGAAATGACCCTCATCTCATCTCCGTGCCTCTGAGGCGCTGGGCTCGCCCCTTCCCCCCCCCCCCCCATCCTTGACATCTTCATTGGGGGGCTAGACTGAATGGGAAGAGAGTGTGTGTGTGTGTGTGTGTGTGTGTGTGTGTGTGTGTGTGTGTGTGTGTGTGGCGTGAGTGCGTGCACGTGTGTGTATCTGCACAGGACACTGCTGCTAGGGGGGTGCGCTCGCCCTTTCTGGAAGGTTACCTCGCCCCGGCAAGCCTTCTGCTGCAAGGGGAGCCTCCCGGGTGATGGGAACACACACACACACACACACACACACACACACACACATACACTCACCCACCCACCCATACACACACACACACACACACACACACACACACACACGTGTGGTAGCGTAACGTAGCGCACCAGGGAGAGAAGCTCAGCTGTAACAGGGTGTTTTTGGCACCGCCAGCCCCCTTCCATATACCTGCACCATCCTGTGAATTTAATTGGCATTCAGTGGCTTGATAAATGGATTGGCATAACGGGACGATATCCTTGACATATGCAGGGCTCTCCCGAGACCCCCGCTTCATCCTCTGTACTTCACACGTTCGTCGACATGCTGCAGATACCAACACAGCTCCCCCCCCTCCCCCCACCCCCCTCCCCCCAACAGCTGCGCCCCTGTCACCCACGACCCCCCCCCCTTCTTTTCCTCCTCCCCCTCTCAAGTCACCTCTCAGCCAATCAGACGGCTGCCAGGTTGGAGGCTCCAGCGCCTCTCTCTCTCTCCATGGGGGGGGTAGATTAGGAGAGGAGAGGGAGAGCCAAGATGGCACGGCACTGCACACTCCTGCCCCTGTCTCACTCTACTCTCTCTCTACCTCACTCTCTCTGTCTCTCTCTCTCTCTACCTCACTCTCTCTGTCTCTCTCTGTCTCTCTCTGTCTCTCTGTCTCTACCTCACTCTCTCTCTCTCTCTCTCTCTCTCTCTCTCTCTCTCTCTCTCTCTCTCCCATCCCCACTCCTGTGTCTTTCTCAGACACTCCTGCCTCACTCCCCCCCTTCTCCCCCTGCCTCAGTCTATCCTCTCTCTCTCTCTCTCTCTCTCTCTCTCTCTCTCTCTCTCTCTCTCTCTCTCTCACTCACCCCTCCATTCTGCATCATCAAAGCATCAAAGCATTTCCCCCCGCTCGCATTTTCGACCCCTTTTTCCCTCTCTGAACACACCACCCTGCTAGAAGTCAAACCTGTCAGAGTCATACATGCATGAAGTCTGAGTGACAAGTCCCTTCCTGAATCCTTATCCTGAATCTGAAATCTAGGGAACTTAAAAAGAAATGGAATGAATTGAAATCTAAGGAACCGAGCCGTGTCCTCAGTCTCTGGGCCAGCGAAGAACAATAAGCACCGCACGCGGGCCGGCCTCATTTGCATATCCGACGGTTCCAAACGCGGTCACATCTGCGAGCGCGACGCATCGCGGCACTCGCCGGGGTCGCCATGGTGACGAGTGCCAGGCTCTTTAGCTTATGACAATAAACAAAGCTGGGCTTTTAGGCTACTCTCATTTCACAGATCTTTTTTTATTTTTATGTTTGTCTTCCGATTAATTAAAGCCTGCTCAGAGTGTGTGTAGATCACTGGGTAAACAGGCCCACCAGCAGGTGACGGAGGACGTGCCTCTCATCTTTCAGGGGACCACCAGGGGTAATCCTGTTATGGCCGGGAGACCCCCGCCGCAGAGGAGAGAGACGTGGTCACCGTCAGAATGTGACCTCTGGAAAATGACGACAGCTGTTTGTGTTTTGTGTGTGTTTACTTTTGGAGCGCAGGGTTTTTGTTTGTGAGGGATATATACTGTAGGTACTGGACCAGAGATGGAAAATGAAAATAGGAGGATTTAAACAAATAAAAAAAAATCTCTCTTCTTCTACTTCTTTTTACAATTCAAAATAATCAAACAAAAGGCAGGACTCCTGCTAGTCCAGATAACTCTACTGTCAGTACGGTAGATATGGAGACAAACGGAGGGAAATCGGAATGAACCGTCGGTATGGTTGACCTGGACAATGTTGTTATATACTGTATATGTGTCACGCCAGACTGCTCAGGGAACGGGGGCCAATGACTCTGCTGCAGGCTACACAGGGCAGAGGGAAACCATCATCTGTAAATGTCACCCCTGATTGTGTGTGTGTATGTGTGTGTGCGTGTGTGTGTGTGTGTGTGTGAGAGAGAGAAAGAGAGACAGAGAGAGAGAGCGAGAGAGATAAAGAAATAAAGAAAGAGAAGAGGGAGAAAGAGGGAGAGAGAGAGAGACAGAGAGAGAGAAAGAGAGAGAGAGACTCAGGGTGTGACAGATCCTAATTACTGTGTAAAAACAACATATGGAAACTTCATTGTCCATTTCATCCCTCAACGTGTGCCATCAAGTCACATTTCTCTTGCTCAATCATCCTCAGTGGAGGCCACGGTGTGTGCCTATGTGCGTGTGTGTGCGTGTGCATGTGCGTGTGCGTGTGTGTGTTTGCGTGTGTGCATGTTTGCGTGTGCATTTGCATGGGTGGGTTTACGTGTGTGTGTGTTAGTTTGTGTGTGTGTGTGTGTGTGTGTGCGTGTGTGTGTGTGTGTGTGTGTTTGTGTGTGTGCATGTTTGTGTGTGCATTTGCATGGGTGTGTTTACGTGTGTGTGTGTGTGTGTTAATGTGTGTGTGTGTGTGTGTGCGTGTGCATGTGTGTGTGTGTGTGTGTTTGCGTGTGTGTGTGTTTGCGTGTGTGCATGTTTGCGTGTGCATTTGCATGGGTGTGTTTACGTGTGTGTGTGTGTGTGTGTGTGTGTGTTAGTGTGTGTGTGTGTGTGTGTGTGTAGTGTGTGTGTTAGTGTGTGTGTGTGTGTGTTAGTGTGTGTGTGTAGTGTGCGTGTTAGTGTGTGTGTGTGTGTGTGTGTTAGTGTGTGTGTTAGTGTGTGTGTGTGTGTGTGTGTGCGTGTGTGTGTGTGTGTGTGTGCGTGTGTGGCATGGCAGGGGTGTCCTGATGAACTTGTTTACTGACGCTGCCATTACAGCTCATTAATTCTCTCCGTCTTCCAGCTCTGATTCACCAGTGAAATGCTCCGTAATGTGTTTCTCCTCTCCAACTAATACAACTCGGATTGGTTAATTAAAGCTGCAAGAAGCAAATTAACACATTTCTCATCGCATATAGAGAATAAGAAGGGATATTATGAAGCAATTAAAGGTTTTTTAATCCTTAGACACATCTGATTATCCTCGAACACATGTAGCGCGATGTGCGAAGCCTATCCATTTCCAGGGTTAAACCCACAGAGAGACTTTTAAAGAGCAAGCACACTCCCTTTCTCCTCCTCAGCCAAGACCTCTCTGTGAGTTTATGAAGTCACTGTGAGTAGGTTCTGCGGTTCTCCACATGGACTGTATGGAAGGTCTCCCAGGCGGTGAACTCACTCCCTCCACCCCCTGCGTTACCCCCCCCCCCCCAGCCACCCCCCATGTCTCCACACTTCCAGCCCATCTCTCCTACCTCCTCTGGCTGCCCAACATTACCCCATTTAACCCCCTGTGCCCCCCCCACCACCCCACCCCCAGTCCCAGCATTACCCCATCATGTCTCTCCTCTCTCCCTCCCCCACCGCCTCCTATCACCCCTCCAACCCCCCACAGTACCCCCACACCCCTTGCCCTCCACCCCCCCCCCACCCCCCCCCCCCCCACACACACACACACACTGCCTCCCCTGCCCCCCCGCCATGCTAAACCCCCCCCTTCTATCTCCCCACTGTAAACCCCTCTGGCCACAGCAGCAACGTCACTTAATGAATCAGAGGCGAAGCTGGTTACCAGATGTCCCTGTTATTAACACACACACACACACACACACACACACACACACACACACACACACTCACACATTACACACATATACACATAAACACACACACACACACACACACATTCACACATATACGCATAAACACACACACACACACACACACACACACATACACACACATATATACACATAAACACACACACACATACACTATGTCTGTAGTGGCATTCCATGGACAATGTGCAGAAAGAGGGTGGGGGAGAGGGAGAGAGAGAGAGAGAGAGAGAGAGAGAGAGAGAGAGATAGCACAAAAGCAAATCCCCAGTCAACCCAGAAGTCAGAGAGGTCAAACATGACCTCTTCCAGTCTGACTCTATAGGCGGAAGGCAACATGGACATCATGTCATATCATCGGAATCCAACAGTCCGGTCCCAGAGAGTCCCTAGAGTAGAACACTTCTTCAGCAATAGCTCTCTCTCTCTCTCTCTCTCTCTCTCTCTCTCTCTCTCTCTCTCTCTCTCTCTCTCTCTCTCTCTCTCTCTCTCTCTGTCACATGGCTCCATTGATCAGCCCTCTGGTTTCACCACCATGTCCTCCTGGAACGTTGTTAAAACGCCGGCCAGATGTGTGACTATGACGAACACAGAGGGAGCAGCTCACGAAGGCTTGATGTAATGACTGTGGTTGTAAACGGAGCCTATTAGTCTGTGGGGGTTGAAGGCGCAGGGGGTATGTGGGAAAACAGCGGTCAGCTGATGGAGTCAGCTGTAACGGTAAGAGTTTCCTAACGAACGCAGGAGTCATCTATCGTCCAGTGTCCTGTATGTGTAACAGAGGCGGTTCGGTTAACCACTCTCGCGTGATGAGAGACTTATTGCAAGCTGTGTCGCTAAGAACAAACTTAATTTTATTTTTTATTTTTTCATACTTCGTTGATAAGAACACACGACAGAGCTGGTGTGACAACTAGGCTTTAGTTCAAGGGGTTAACACAATCTCGTATCCTGCAGATGACCTGGTTTCTAGCCCAGTCGGTCACAAGCTCGCCGATATTGAGAAAAAGTCGCAAATACATGCCGTGGGTTACCGAGGTAACAGACGAGGAACATAGGAAGAGCGACGTTTACATTCTGCTCACTGTACAAATAAACGACACTAGGAGGGCCCATTGACCCTCGGCCCCATGAGATAAGTTACACTGGCTTTTAAAGAGAGCGGGAAAGTCCCTTCTAAATGATGACATCGCTTTCCGTAACGATACAGTAATGTCTGTTGAAGACCAATAACGCCACAATAGGAAACGTGCTAATTAGAAACCTATATGTGACCTCGATATGACCCTCTCCTGATTGGTTCTTAGGGGGTCAACAAGGTCCCAGTGATGTCCCGTTCCCAAGAACAACCAGGGCACTGTTCCCCTCCAAGGACTCTCACTTCCTTCCAGGATGAGGATCCACAGAGACAATTATGGTGGATTCTATTTGGACCGGCCTTGTGCCTCTCCCCTCTTTTACTTGCTTTAATTGCTTGACAAGGAGACATTGGCCAGGCTGGCTATTCTATTTGAAGAGAATACAGTACATGCAGTACAGTACATGTAGTCTACATAGGCTAATATGTTTTAGAAGTATGCATCTATCTACATCTCTACATGGTTTATTTTGTTGTGAAACAATGTACAAACAAGGGTAAAGTTACCTTTTTATGAATCAAGACCGTTATAACTTAAATCCTATCCCCTTAGATGCTGTATTAGTGTATTCTGGATGAGAGGAATGTTTAATGTGATGACGTTTTGGACAAATCAAACAATTCAATCAATAGGGAATTAATAAGGGGAATCAATATTTGGGGAATCAATCAATAAGGATTCCCCAAATATTGACATTGACGCTTGTCCCCTACAGTACATAGACCCCATTTCAGAGTTAATCTTTTTGAATCATGACCAAATAGATTTGAAAAGGAACATGAATTAAAATGTAATTCCATGTAGCAGGGTTAATGAAATTGCATGATAATCCTCAGAAGACATGGAAAGTGACAGAGCAGCAAAAGATTAAAGTCAAGTAAATCAAACGTAATCCTTCACCGGTTGACTTTACCAAGGTTGAGTAATTGAAGGATATTTGAGTTCAATTTTTTAAATGACTTCTTGGTACGGGTATTGTCACAGTGTATTGTGTGTGATGGATAAGAGAAGAATAAGCCTTTACCCCGCTTTAGATAAGAGCCTTTCCATTGTTGCGTGCCGGAGTCCTGTTTCCCTAAAGCTGGGTAGACTCGATTTCAGCCATGATCAGCTTGACATAGTGTGAGTTGGTCAACGGCATGAAGAGAAGTTGAGATCGTGTCCGATTTGAATTCTGACATTTAGGCCTACATTTTGGGGGCCTTTCTACTCGCGTAGTGTGAGAGGTGCTATGGAGCGAAATAAAAACATAAAAGTCATAAGGTGATTTAATTCAGCCAATGTGAATCAAGGATGCTGTAAACAATGTCAATGCGCAAGTTGAACTTGGGACCATACTAATAGAATACTTAAAATAGCTACATAATACCATGGTTTGGACTGAAAGCCTGCGTGGACAGAATTCTCGCAAATACACACAGGGCAAATAACTATATTTGGTAACTTCTGCACACACTACAAATGGCGTCCCACTTGTAACAGTGAGGTCGAGTAGCATATGGTTTCCACCCAGCCAATCAGCGAAGATCCCTCTATGTCAGCATTCGCGTCATCGTGGCATTTGACCAATCAGCAGAGGCCTGGAACATCTCAAACTTCCTGTTTTCTCTGTATCACCTATACACACACACACACACACACACACTCATGTTCTAATGTTCTAAAATACATGTTCATGCTACTATGCAATATGTTTGTGGTTGTGAATAGTAACCATTGCACTCTGCTCTGAGGTGTTTGTATAAGGTGATACAGGTGATACATGTGATACACTCGTGCTCTAATGTTCTAAAATACATGTATATTTCTTATATACACTTCTTTTCTTTTTTTTTTAACCACTAACGGGCAAGGAACCATATATGGTAACTTCACTGACCTTGATTTTGAAAATGAAAAAATTGCTTAAGTAAAAAGGTCTTCTTATGTTGTCCAATAACACTCTAGGGTTGACATTTAGAATTTCAAATATTTCAATGAGTGCCCTAATGAGGGTTAAGCCAAAACAAGGCCAGCCCTAAAAGGCCTTGTTTACCTTCCACAACTGAAGCGGTGGGTGGCCGCTTGAGTTGCAGCGATTACAGATTGCACCTTTAAATGTTCGAACAACCACATTTAATTGGCATATTAATTCTGTTGCAACAGAAGTGGAAATAGAAATAGTTCCTAATGCTCTAGTCCAGAATGTTTCTCTATGTGGATGCTGAGTCACTCTGGTTCCAGTCAGAATGGCCTTGACTGTGTCCTGCAGGGCCACAGTAAGTAGAGTACAAAGTGTACAACGTTGTCTAATGAGCACAACGCCTCCATGCCTCATTCCTTTAGAGCAGCTTCAGTCAGAGGTTATCAGAGGTTGTGAAGTATCCCCTGTTCCTGTTTTTTTTTTTTTTTTTCAGATTTTATCCCTTTTTCACCCAATTTGGTAGCCAATTGAACCCAACCTAGCATCCAATTATCCCCTGCCTATTGCGAAGGATCCGCCGCACGACCCCGTGGCCGGCAGTCCCAGAAGAGGCCGCCAGGCAGACTAGCTGACTGGCTCCTCGAGCCCAGCACCTGTTATTCCGGCACCCCGGGGGCGCTGTTGCGCGACGGATCCTTGTCCGGAAATACTCCTATACCGCCCTCGGGAGCGGCCGCCCAATATGCCGCTCCCCGTGTGTGCCCCAGCCATATCCGGATCTGGCGAGCTGGGATTCGAACCCAGTCCCCGGTGGGCAGCTTGCACTAGTGGCCAGTGCTTAGACCGCTACACCTGTTCCTCTTTTTGTCTGAATAGTTTTCAATAAAGCTCAAACAGAGGCAAGGTGGTGATATCCATCTGTACAACATTCACTAAACAAAAATATAAACACTTTTGTTTTTGCTCCAATTTGTCAAAGATCTAAGACTTTTTTTTGTATGTACACAAAAGGCCTATTTCTCTCAAATTCTGTCCACAAATTTGTTTAAATCTCGGTTAGTGAGCACTTCTCCTTTGCCGAGATAATCCATCCACCTGACGGGTGTGGCATATAAAGATGTTGTGTTGGTCCACTCCTCTTCGATGGAACTGGAACATGCTGTCGTATATGCCGATAAAGAGCACCCCAAACATGCTCAACGGGTGACATGTCCGGTGAGTATGCAGGCCATGTGAGAACTGGGATATTTTCAGCTTCCAGGAATTGTGTCCAGATCCTTGCAACATGGGGCCGTGCATTATCATGCTGCGACATGAGGTGATGGTGCTGGATGAATGGAACAATAATGGGCCTCAGGATCTCATCACAGTATCTCTGAACATTCAAAATGTCTGTCCTCTGCCCCCTCATGGTCGACATCATCAACTCATCAATCTCAACTGGCTCCGTCCCCGCTGAACTGCCACACACCATCCTCCTTGACCGACTTGTGACGACCCTTGACATCACTGGAGCACCCCTGGTTTGGTTCAAATCGTACCTGTCCAACAAGTGGCAGTTGTGTCCCTTAGGGGTCCAGATCCGCCCCAGCTCCAGTGAAACTAGGCGTCCCTCAGGGCTCCGTTCTTGGCCCGTTACTGTTCACCATCTACCTCCTCCCACTTGGCGAAATCATTCAGAAACACAGCTTCAATTCCACACATATGCTGATGACCTCCACACCAAACCCTCTGCCGGCCTCCCTCCCCCTCCCTCATCTCCTGCCTCCATGAAATCAAAGAATGGATGACTACCAGTCTCCTCAAACTCAACAGCAATAAAATGTAACTCATGGTTGTGGCGCCCAAGACCCTCCTTCAAAAGATCAGCAACCTCGTCCTCACCATTGATGGCTGCTCCATTTGCCTGTTCAGACTCGATTTTATCTTTTTGTATTTTTACTTTTTTATAATATAATAATAATAATAATGATTATTATTATTAGTAGTAGTATTATTGTTGTTGTTATTGTTATTGTTATTATTATTATTATTTGTTGATCTTCAGCGACCGGGCCTATATTCTTTTTGTATTTGACAGGAATTACAACACATTCCTCATAAACACACACACACACACACACACACATACACTGACACGAGCATGCACATGCACATACGTGTGCACATAGACATACACACACACACACACACACACACACACACACACTACTATGAACGTATGTGTGCTAAGTTCTATATATTTCAATAGAGAAATGCATGAAGATGATGATGAATCTACATTCGCTTCACTCTTATCTAGCCATACCTCACACCTGCTTATTCATCTCAGTGCAGTACAGAGAGATTGCCCCTTATTCTCAGTCTGTCTTTTATAATTTATTTTGTAACAGCACAGCGTAAATCTGCAAAAGCATTATTCATGTGTGCATTCATTAATTATGCAAATGAGTTGCAATTAACTAATCTCTTCCTAAGACTATTTGCATCTTAATGAAGTACATGGCTGTGACACTATGTAATTGGATAGATAGGTGCATTAAAAGCACAGTGTGTGTAGTAGACTATCTCCAACCAATGTAGCATGAAATGAATACAAGTGTAAATGAGTGTACACTTGCAGTAAAGCACTTACACATTACACACACATTCTTCCAGGTGAAAATGTGGATTAAAAGATAGATGACGGTGGGCAAAGATGAATTCATAAGGCACAAAAACCATGGTAACGAATTTCAATTCAACCTTCCTCAGTGTGCGTGTGTGTGTGTGTGTGTGTGTGTGTGTGTGTGTGTGTGTGCATGTGCGTATGTGTGTGTGTGTGTGCGTGTGTGCGTGCGTACGTAAGTGTGTGTGTGCATGTGCGTATGTGTGTGTGAGTGTGCGTGCGTGCATATGTGCGCGCGCGTGTGTGTATGTGTGTGTGTGTGTGTGTGTGTGTGTGTGTGTGTGTGCGTGCGTAGGTGCATGCGTGCGTGTGCGTGTGTGTGTGTGGTATTACAAGGACCAGGTGATGTTATCTCCGTGGCCATCAGTTGACCTCTCCAGATGCCCTGGGCTGACTGTCAGACTGAGGAGGCTGAAACCCTTTTAAAAGCCCCTGGCTTATCTCTGCTAGAGGAGACTCTCCACATGAAAGGCTCAACACCATTGTGTTTTTTTTTTTTACACAAAATGGCAGAAACTTCATCGACTACTAGGGCCTAACTGGCTAAATAACCACCAACCTATCATTACTGCAGGCCTAGAGAGAGGTGGGAAATTGCAATCCCAAGTGTGTGCGTTTGTGTGTGTGTGTGTGTGTGTGTGTGTGTGTGTGTGTCTGTCTCTGTGTGCGTTTGTGTGTGTGTGTGTGTGTGTGTGTCTGTCTGTCTCTGTGTGTGCGTGTGTGTGTGTGTCTGTCTCTGTGTGTGCGTGTGTGTGTGTGTGTATGTGTCTGTCTCTGTGTGTGTGTGTGTGTGTGTGTGTGTGCGTGTGTGTGTGTGTATAAATGAAGGTGCCTCTCTATCAGCGGCCACACCACTCTGCTGAGAGACAGCAGCCAGTCCTCCTCCCTCCACCACTGCCAGACCAGAAGACTGAGGTTCTTATCTCTGCCTCTGTGTCTCTGACTAGGGGTTTTTATCACCACCGCTGGCCCTGGGTGGGAGGGAGGGGGGGGGGGGGGTCTGATACTGGTATCTCTGCAGGCTTCCACCATGCTAACGGCTTTCCCCCCCCCCGCCCCCCCCCCCCCCGGACCACTGACCCTGTGTCCGCCCGCCCTCGGCCCTGTCGACCAGGGACCAGGGACTAGGCGCGCTGCGGTTTCCTGCTAGACGGGAAGGGATGCTGCTTCCGTCTGTGCGTGTGTGTATGTGTGTGTTTGGTGTGTTTGTGTTTGTGTTTGTGAGTGAGTGTGAATGTGAGTGTGTGTGTGTGTGTGTTTGGTGTGTTTGTGTTTGTGAGTGAGTGTGTGTGTGTGAGTGTGTGTGTGTGTTTCTGTTTGTACGTGAGTGTGTGTGTGTGTGTGTGTTTGTGTTTGTACGTGAGTGTGTGTGTGTGTGTGTGTGTGAGTGTGTGTGTGGGCGGGGGGCGGGGGGGGCTTACAGGACCCAGCTGGGAACAAGCAGTCAACGACTGTGTCGGTGTGGACCAACTAAAGCCTTCTGGGCCTAACGTTCCAGTAACAACGCCACCACACCGCAGTACCACACCTACCGCCTGCTCCCCGGCACTGAGCGTTATGAATGAATGAATATTCCAGTGTATTTAATCCTTGGTTACTCCAGGGTGTATTGAACCAGGCATGGGAAAAAACCTGGTTACTTTGTAACAAGGCGGTCTGGGATATGATGTGATGGTGCATAATGATCAGCGGCGTGAAAGCGGAGCGGGTATTAATTAAAACGATTAAAACATTAGCCATACGGACCGTGTGGTCGGGCACGATGGAAATCGCCCTCCGTCCCACTGACCTACAAGCCTCCTCCCAACCCCCCCCCCCCGCGCCAAGGCGCCAGGAGGATGGAGCGTAATTGTGTTTCCACTTCTCTGCAAGATGGTGGCATAATTAGCGAGCTTCTCGCCCCCAAGAATGGGACGGGGGAGGGGGGAGGGGGAGGGGGAGGGGGAGATGGAGGGGGGGGGTTTTGGAAGACATCCAAATTGGAAAGCTTTAATGAAAAAAAAAGAAAGAAAGCTCGGTGAAGGGTAGTCTGTCAAAAAGATGCACAACTTCTCTAGGGCAAATGTGTTTGGTGGGACTTGGCCATGTTTAAATGGGGTCTATCAATCCCATGTGGTGCTGGTGATGGGGCAGAGGGAGACGAGAAGGGGAGGGGAGGTGAACGAGGAGGGGGATGAATAGGGGAGGGTGGGGGGTAGGAGAGAGTTTGGGGCAAAACTCAACAGATTTTAAGCCAGAGGGTCTATGCAGTAAAAGTTTAATGAAACAAGTCCAATGATAAAGGACTGCTCAGTGCACAAAGCTCTTGGATATTGTCTGAACCACATTATGAGACTTTGTCAAACTAAGCTCCATTAGGATGTTTCCGTACACACAGTCTATGAGACACCTCAGATTTTATTTAAAAAATAAAATAAAGTGGAGAGTGTACATTCGCATGAACCCCACATGAACCCCACCTGGTGGCCAGTGTGAAAGTGTGAAAATTGTGATTCCTTACCCGGAAATTAGTCTATGAATGAATGAATGAATGAATGAATGAATGGTCTTTATTGTCATTGCTATAGTACAGGTACCATACAACGAAATTTGGGAGGGGTGGCTCCCCTGGTGCTAGGAAAGAAAAGGTTTGCTTCATCTGTATATAGGCAGCATGGTGGTGAGGCTGCTTTACAATTGGTCAGGATCTTGTATTTCCTAGAAATAATGCAGTGACTAAGTGATGAACCAATACTGTAAGTGACCACTTGTTTAGACAGCAATATTGACCGCCCCTCGATTCCATAACACTACAATCCATAACACATAACACATAACACATAACACAATCCATAACACATACAATTCCATAACACTACAATCACAAGTGTTGTAGATATGTTCATTCGGCGCAGAACAAGACATCATCCATAAATGTTAACTGAATTCCTGAATGGGGGATGCGTGAGAGAGCACATGGGTGTCCAATGAGAGCCAGCGGCAGACAGATGCTAACACATGCGCATAATTTCTCTCTCATCTGAAGGAGGAGAAGCCTGAGTCCTGGGTGCTGATGAGTTTGAAGTGCAGAGTTGTCTTTGAACCAAAGGGAAAGGGAGTCCAAACAGGGGGGGGGGTGCCATTAAACAGACACACACCACAGCCCCGTCTCTCCCCACACTCTCTCCATGCCTTCTCGCTGGTAGGGCCACGTGCTAATGAAGAGCTTCTAAACATAACTCAGCGCCCTGAAGCTCCAACACCTCCCAATTAACACTCCCCCAGTATGAACTCCTCTACTACCCATAAACTGAGCAGGCACAACACCAACCGTCGGTCCCACTGTAATGGAGAATAACTGATGAGTTAAGAGGTTTTGATTGGGTTGACAGCGAGGGGCTCGCTCGGTGAGGTCTACCTTGGTTCCCCCCCGAAAATGCCTTTGAAGATAATTAAATTGGCTTCCAACTGTTGATTGTTCATTAACAATTTGTTTGTTTGTTTTCGCGGAAGACCCACCTCACGTCTCCGCTGTGTTCTAAAAGCAAGCGTGCGTTAAGATAATTGAGATGAGGATGTTGAAATGCCATTAGCATCATAATACGGCTCACGGCTCCCTATGGTTTGCCAATGGGTCTGCATAAGTCTGTACTCAAAGTCATCGTAAAGGTCGAAGCCATTTGTTCCAACTAGCGATCATTTAACTTAGGACTGGGTAATGGCTTGTGTTTGGCTGATCGTGTGATTGGTATGGCAGCGTCACATGACCAGATATCAGCATTCTGTTGCCAGAAGAACTAAAAAGTTTGCATGCTAGCCCCAAATGACTCTAATGTGCTGAGATTGCTAGTCTTGAAGCCTATTCCCATTGGAACAACGACATTCAAGCCATCCCATACCAACGGCCTACCTGTTTTGTGAGTGACTCAACAGGAATCTGACTTAGTAAACATGATTAGCAAAGGAGTGTGCTACATCGCAAAATTGAACAATATCTCTGACGATACGAGTCAAAGCCTGACTTTTACAATTGAATGAAATGTATGAATGAAGAGGCAGACAAGTAAAAGGGAGTACTGTAGAATCGTCTTATCGGGAATTGGGCCTACATTGTTTTTCTTTCTAATTAACCTTGAGCGAAACTAAACTACTCACAGCTAAAAACCAAACATATCATCAGCCTAAAGTCTGACTAGAGGAACTAGGCTTGAGCAATACATCACATAGACATTGCTTGAAAAGAATGCAATGTTTAGTGTAAAGGTTATTGTATCCTTGAGTTCCCATCACAAATGCTTCTGCCCAGACACAGTGGTGGTGTTGAATTATACACATGCTGGCTCAAACTCGTTGCCCTCCAGCCTATCTTGAAGCTCCATGATTGTTGGAACAGTCCCCATCAGTCAGTTAAGTAGGTCAGGGTGCAGTAGGATACTTGCTTTGCTTTAATCAAGTCCTTTTTTTCTCAGGCAGATAACCTATTTCATTGTTCATCTGTCTTGGAAATTCACCCAAGCTTGGATCTTGGTCTTGTCAGAGAACGATTAGTGATAGTTATATGCAAGGTCTTTGAGAGTTGGATCAATGTCAACCCTTGCTATTCCACATTAGATCAGGGACAACTCACTCAACTCATCAAATCGTTTGACAGCCGACGGGGCTAGTGTGTCACATTCCTCTGATAAATATCGCCACTGTCTTGGCAACGGCCGAACACTACTTCCCTATCTTTGACAGTGATACGTATCAGTGTTTGGTTGTCATGGTTGTCCAGGGTGGACCTGTTTCCCAGACGACAGATGTGGGCTGATTCAGTTTCCTCATTCCTCCTGTTTCTCTCTCCTCCGGCCTGCCAAAAGGAGCCCCCTGTCAGACAGCTCTCACAACGCACAGAGAACAGGCAGCCTCTGCCCTGTCACTCTCTGGTGGCCTCACCGCCCTGATGGCTTCCATTATAGGATGATCACTTACATCAACAGGGAAAACTCTGCGTCTATGAATGTGTCATCACCAGCTAGACACCCCGCCTCACCACATGCATCACAGCTCAACCTCTGGTCTTTTGACTTCACATTGTATCTCTCTCCTACAAGGCAAAAGCTTCTTTCCCTTGTTACAGGTGGCACCTGTTAGTAGCTTATGTCACAACCAGATATCGATGCCCTCAGAACTGGTGGACTGTACATTTCCAGTGCATTAAAGTAGCTTTTATGTGAATATTTAAATATTGCTAAGGCAGATTTGATCAACTTCGGCCGCTTGTTTTGATAACACATCAATCTCTCTCAATGCCGCAGATACCATCTGCAGAAACAGTTAGAAGGCTATTTATGAGTTTAAAAACAGGAAGTGAAAATAAAAAAAACTGGATTCGCTTCCCTGCAGCATAAAAATCGTTTCTCATTTCTATAGGCAAACACACTGATAATCAAAGCAGAAATTCACAGGGCAAATCCGTTTTAATTCATTCTCCCAGACCCTTAAAGTCTGACAAGAAAATATAATCACACACATATAGTCACACACACAATGTGTTGATGCCAGTCTACTCAAATCACTAATGTTCTCTCTTAATCTATCATATTTCCAGAAATAATTCCATTCGTAACAGACAGCCCTGCCGTCGGCCCAGTCAGTTTTCACGTCTTTTCTTCTCTCTTTAGGGAGACAACAAGCGGTTACAGAGTGACTGGAGCAGTGAAAGGCTAGTTTTAGCATGACTAAAGACGCTGCTGTCTTTCTAAGCCCTGCCACAGCACAGCTCAGCTCCATGGCTCCATTCACCCACAGGAAAGGAGCAGCTCTGTGAAAAGAGGACGAAGTGTGCCACACATAAAGGGGCTAGTATTCTATTGGCTTGTTCTCCGTTAATGAGGAGAATGTCGGACAATGATTGCCTTGAGAAGCTTGCTCCCTACTCATTCTAAGGTGCTGTAAAGCTAGCTAAAACGCTAAGTCAACAAACAAGCTAATCAGTGACCTCTCTATTTGCTTTAGAGGCTTGATTGGACATTAATTGCTTATTTAAGCATCCTTGGATTTTTTGAAAGGCGCTATAGAAATCATCATTATTATTATTATTGTTATTATTATTATTATTTATTCACTACTCTGTTTTCCATGTAAGTTAATGTGATATAGCAATTCTACCCTAAAGCATAATAACATTATCTATGTTATTTCTGCCTGATAAAAAGGATGGCACAACCGCCGCTTCTGAGACCGAGTATCATCCATATTCATATCACATTAGAAGACCTCAACATGTCATTTGACTAATTAAACATCCTGTCTGTAATGTTTGATCCAACATGAAAAATACATAACAAACCGGTCCTGTTATTGCTATGCTCAGACAGGGCTTAACTCCTACAGCAGGCCCCATATGTGACACAGTCTGATCATTTGGTCCGCATGTCGGCAACCAATCAAAATGTTCAGACTTTTCTTTTGAAACACGGAACTACGGAAATACGAATCACAACACAAACTCGCTAGTCAAGCCAAAAATACTGCAACTCAATGGATTGGGTGAGTAATCCCCACTGCTACCTAGTTAACTATAACACTACTTTACATTGTTAGCAGGCTCACAAAACAAGCTGCGTTACTTGACTAGCAGAAATGTATTCACATTTTTCGAAAGAAAAGTCCAATCATTACATCAGATCTCGGCATGAGGACCAAATGATCAGACTGTGTCACATATACCTGATTGTCACCACACTGTTAATGGAGTCATGTAAAACAATGCAATGCCTGTTGTTGCTGGGTGGAGGTCCTCTGCCTCTGACGTGAGCAGTCAGCACAAACAGCTCTGCTCTAATCACAGACGGCACACTCAATTACAGACTGCACTTCAAAGGGGTTCGCCTCTAACGGGCCGCCTTCCTACGAGACAAGCTGTCCCCTACTCCAACACAATCTCCAATTCAGATTGTGAACGACTCAGCAATTATCCCAAATGATCTTAGATCTCAAATGGACTTGGCACGCCTTGCAGGACCCAGTCATTAGAACAAAATAGTTATTTGACTCGGTCCATGCGCAATCTTTATCGTACGACTTCACAAAATAGTAAGAGAGGAAAATACAGATCTTGGAATTTTCTGAATGACCGAGGTTGGCTATCAAGTCATAGGCAGATACTTTATGTTCACAAGCGTGTTCACGCACGCGCACACACGCACGCATGTGCGCATACACACACGCACACACACACACACACACGCACACACACACACACACACACACACACACAAAGTTAATTATAATTATAAGGCAGCAGGCCAGACTTGGGGGAGGGAGGAATCACAAACAACCAAGTAGTGATGTTCTGTTGACTTCATTGATTTGCTGCTCTGCCCATCAACTGCCCACTTTACACCAAGATGCTGAAGCCTTGAAGGGTTTATTAGCCAACTGTCTCTATGGTTCTGGAGTCGATCATAGCGTAATGGGAAAGCACAGCAAGCTCTGGATGTGGTTTCCCTGAGTCAGCTGAGCCAAGATAGGAAACCCACACTCTTAAGGAACATCTTTGTCTTGTGATTCTGGTCATAGGCCGTAATTAAAACATAATGAGTTTCCAACCTGATGATTAGAGGTTGTCATGGAGTCCTGGTGAACAACACACAGCGTTCAATAATTCAACGTCTTTTGATCCACTGGGGCCAGGAAGTGAATGGGCGTGAGTTGGTTTGGCTTCCTATACTCGTGAAGCCATCATCAATAAAGGAGCCTGCTGGATGTCAACAGTAGTAGTAATAATAACAGGGACAGGTCCAGGAGATGTAGCCTCGATGTGAACCATAGGCACAGTGTGGCTGATGAGAACACAACACAGAGCAGTAAGTGGACTGGGAGTCAGTCAGTCTGTAACCTCAGACAATGATGTGACTAAAACGATCTTGCAAGCTTGCCGAAATTCCCTCAAAGAAACAACAAACAAGGGCTTGCTAACATTAGCTAAGTGATCCGACTAGCTAGAAAACGATCTCTAACAAGCTAACTGTGACGGTCCTGTCTCGTCTCAACCCTCCAGTTGTGTTCGGCTCATATCCGACTGATTTGAATTGATTCGGAATCATAAATATTGTGTTTTTCATCGAATTGCCTCAAAACCTTATGTTTTCCTCCACACTAGGCATATACAATTGCGGATCACCACTTTCATTGAATTATTTGTGGCTTAGTCAACAACTTTGTCACACCTGTGGGGTTCTGGGTCTAAAATGACCGCCATAGGAAATGAATGGGTACCACGCCCCTACTGACCAGAACCCCCCCACCAACAATGAGGTGACTGAGTAGGTGACTGGGGATGTCTTGAAACAACATTTGGTGATCATTTATGTTTTTGGTGTTAATATAAGAGTAGTTAAAACAGATTGGCCAAATAATAATAGTAAAAGAATAAAGAAAAGAAAAAGTAAATAGTCCCTTGGTGTGGTAGTCACTTGTGTGGGGGTTCTTAGTAGAGAGAGGCTGGTGAAATCCACAGACTGTTTATGTGATAAACTGAAAGACTAACAGGAAGTCACAGCAAATTATAGAAGAATGTTTCCTATATGTCTGCAGTGCTGAGAAGAGAGAATAGTGTTAACATTAGATCATGATGGAATCAGATCACAATCCACAGCATGCTAACATGAGAATTCAAGTACAGAATGACGACATCACAAATATTGTTATTCTAATGTGGACTAGACACAGAAGGTTTATATAAAACAGATACATTATTTATTCATTTACCAGGGACAGTGTACATTAATCAACAAATCAGTTTCCACATCAATGTAAATGTGCCAGTTAGCTAGTTAATTCATATTTTCTACTTGAATGTATACTCCAAAAGATAGATTAGTAGATTTTGTATATACATTCAACACATTCTGTATTGCACTTAGCAAGATTATACTATCTGTATGAGTAAAAAAACTAAACAAAAAAAACTGTTTAAATTATACATTGTACGTGAAAACAGTTTAAATTATACATTGTACGTGATATTTCTTAAGTAGTATTTTGCTCTTCAGTTTCTTTCATCTACCTTGTTTTGGTAATAAGCATTTGACCAAAGTGATGGATGAAATATGTATGAGATGACTGCAGCTGTGAACAGATTGTTCCCATTTTCTCACGGGGACATTTTGAGAGAGAATAAAGAGAGAGAGTGAGAGAAAGAGAGAAAGGGAGAGACACACAGAGAGAGAGAAAGCAAGAGAGAGAGAGAGAGAGAGAGAGAGAGAGAGAGAGAGAATAGATTTGGTCTTCTAAAGCAAACCTCAATGTGGTGATTCTTCAGAGAGATTCAGAGAGATTCTTCTGAGAGGAAGGTTTTAAAACATACTTTGGCTGTTAAAAATGGCACTGCGGAAAGATTATGGATGTGGTATTTCGGGTTCATGAGCTGTACTTTGTCATTTCATATTAATGGTGATCCGATGCTAAACTGAAGTGCAAGCACTCTAAAGGAAACAAATATGAGCCATGGTTTGGTATTTCCTCAAACAAAGGAAATGAACTGACAGCAAGAAATAGACTTTTCTAAGGGAAAGAACTAGAGCTTAAATTATGTTGATGTTATTCTAATCCATTATTATAATATATATTTATCTTTTCACAGTGGAGTCAGTTTACAGAGCGAATAGTTCAGTAGTTTGCATCAATGATTTGGCCAGATTGGAGAAGGTTTGTCAGCAGAGATGGGGGTGGTCATTACTTGCTAATGACTTGGGCATGATATACATTTTCCACCAATAACAACATTGCAATGGGAAAGTCTTACAATTCTGCTAATGTACATTCATGCATGCTTTTTGTTAACACCTCCATCTCACCAAAAACTCTATTCAGTCACAGAGACAATGTTGTCTCATCTTGTTTTAGTCAACCAAAGTGAAGAATTATTGTTGGAAATGATTTTCTTTCTGGGTCTATTTAGTCGGTTATCTTCTAGTCTTTTGCCACAGAAAAATAGGTGTTTGACGAATAACTTCATCAATAATTTCATTGAAAAAATGAACACTGCGTCTGACTGACCTCTCATTGGCTCGCTGGAAACTCCTGCTCCCCCCGCTGACCTCCTCCCAACGCACTTCCTGTTTTCTCATCATGACACACCCTCATGTCTTGCTGGAGTGACACACATACCCCGACCCCCCACCAACTTCCCACTACCCAAAATGAATGAGTACAAGGCTTATTAATCTGCTGAGTATTAAAGATTGAGTTTGGGACTACAGTATTACTCGTGGATGATGTCATCAATTGGTCTTTGAGGAAAGGGAGGTGTCTCCATTATGTGTATCGCCTATCCCCTACTGCTCTAGCTAGATATCTAATAGAATTCAACCAGCCTTTCATCTGGCAACTGTGAGACACATAGTGTAGGTTGGGCTTTGGAAGGGAGCTCTGTATAATGTGGGAGACCAGCTCCCTTCCAAAGCCCAACCTACACTATGTGTCTCACAGTTGCCAGATGAAAGGCAGAGAAGGGTGGCTTCTCGGTAAGTTGCATCTGTAACGTTTGATCATGACAACCAGTCCTCAAGTTGTAAAAGAAAATCAGGGGGGATGGTGGATTTTATCATATGAGGACAAGTTTAGCATCCCCACAGCATCAGTGACTTCAGTGTCAGTGACTTGGTAAAAATGTCAGTGCGTGCCCCCCCCCCCCCCCCCCCCCTCGCCCACAGTATTTTACTCAATATGCGCAAAACTAAATTTTGTTAGTTTTAGAAGGGGGATGATTTTGACCGTTTTTATTTCAGGGGGGATGCCAACTTGAGTGCTGATGACAACTAACCAGCAAATGCTTATACTGTAATAATATAATGGTTCTATTCTTATCAGGTGACATTGAAAATATGGCTGCTCACTCCCAGATACCGGAGACACCGGAGAAAAATCCAGTATAATTTAGCGCATTAGGCATGTTGAAGGGGAGATGGCGTTGCCTTGACAGCTCCGGAGGAATATAAAGGAAGACTGAAATACAATCATAAACATCAATTCCCTTTAAATCTTGAATTAAACTCATTTTCTCGGCTGATAACAACATCATTAATTTTATTTCGAGTCACGTTCACTTCGCATGAATTACAGTAGGCAGTGCGGCTCACATGCCTGTAATAACTCTGCATAACCTGACGTAGAGCTATGATCGTTTCCACGGTCAAATCAACTCACGTTGAAATTGTATAAATCACTACGTTGACATGGTTTTCTACGTACGACACAGGTAAGATTTGATCTAAGTACTTTCTATAAATGAGGCCCCTTATATCCTTAACCTCTTCTTATCCACCTAATTTTTTTGGTTTTCTGCTCGAAATGACATGCCCACAGTGAATATAGAATATCTCCACAATCACAAGGGCCTTCATAATGATATTGTTATCAAATGAAAGCTAACACCTGTGGGGTGGCTGTAGAAGTGTCAGAATCAAAATCTATGTTACTGTGTCAGAGCAAATAGAGCTAGAACATTATAAAACATCTCAAATTCAGTCTCCGCCTAAAAAAACAACAGCTTTTACAGTGAATATCACCTTGGAAACCTGATAACGAAGCCAAAATCATCTAGGAATCAGTACTCCAGGGTCTTATTAGTACTTGTGCCAAAGTCGATGCTAGTAATGTGAGCAAATGCAACTTTGTACCTGTTTTAGTACAGGTATGTTTAGGCGGACACCTATATGTTTAGGCCATTTGGAGATATTTTGGCACCATCTTTGACCTTTGACCTTTCTCATGTATCAGAATTTTTTTTTGGGGGGGGGGGAATTTTTTGGGGTTGGCCGACCAATGGTATGGAAATTCGGCGTTGAAACCGGACATGACACATTCTCCAGTTGGAGAAAACTGGATGTGTGTTTACCGTCTCGGGAAAAAAATGGTGGCATCGTATAGCATGCAAAATTGTGGAAAAAATGTGATATCGATGAAGAGAATTGATCGAGGTAAACTCTTTATATCACTTCGGATGCCG
Source organism: Nansenia antarctica (assembly GCF_963989245.1). Lineage (NCBI taxonomy): Eukaryota > Metazoa > Chordata > Actinopteri > Argentiniformes > Microstomatidae > Nansenia > Nansenia antarctica. Next base: position 43,190,347 of record NC_137677.1, read on the forward strand.
ATGGGGGTCCGTTGGCTCCTATGAGGTTAAAGACCCAAGCATCTACCATTAAGCCAAAAGGACATCTTCAAGGTCTGAGGGCGACACTTGAGTGTACATGTCTCAGGCAGCGCTACTTCCTCACAAGATTCCCCCACATCTGTGTGGCCGGTGGCCAGGCACAACTCCACCAACTCCATCGTCTTTGCTGACGACACCGCTGTTATAGGCCTGGTCACATGACAGTAGTGTTATAGGCCTGGTCACATGACAGTAGTATTGTAGGCCTGGTCACATGACAGTAGTGTTGTAGGCCTGATCACATGACAGTAGTGTTGTAGGCCTGGTCACATGACAGTAGTGTTGTAGGCCTGGTCACATGACAGTAGTGTTGTAGGCCTGGTCACATGACAGTAGTGTTATAGGCCTGGTCACATGACAGTAGTGTTATAGGTCTGGTCACATGACAGTAGTGTTGTAGGCCTGGTCACATGACAGCAGTGTTATAGGTCTGGTCACATGACAGTAGTGTTATAGGCCTGGTCACATGACAGTAGTGTTGTAGGCCTGGTCACATGACAGTAGTGTTGTAGGCCTGGTCACATGACAGCAGTGTTATAGGTCTGGTCACATGACAGTAGTGTTATAGGTCTGGTCACATGACAGTAGTGTTGTAGGCCTGGTCACATGACAGTAGTGTTATAGGTCTGGTCACATGACAGTAGTGTTATAGGCCTGGTCACATGACAGTAGTGTTATAGGCCTGGTCACATGACAGTAGTGTTATAGGCCTGGTCACATGACAGAGATGAGACAGTAGTGTTGTAGGCCTGGTCACATGACAGTGATGAGACAGTAGTGTTGTAGGCCTGGTCACATGACAGAGATGAGACAGTAGTGTTGTAGGCCTGGTCACATGACAGAGATGAGACAGTAGTGTTGTAGGCCTGGTCACATGACAGTGATGAGACAGTAGTGTTGTAGGCCTGGTCACATGACAGTGATGAGACAGTAGTGTTATAGGCCTGGTCACATGACAGTGATGAGACAGTAGTGTTGTAGGCCTGGTCACAGACAGTGATGAGACAGTAGTGTTGTAGGCCTGGTCACAGACAGCAAAACAAAGAAGATGATTGTGGTCTACAGGACACAGCAGGAGGAGGGAGGAGGAGGGAGGGGGACACAGGAGTGAGCTCCCAGTCGTACAGTGACATCTATCCCAGGATGTGTCTGAGGAAGACACCAGAAGATCATCAGAGGCCGCAGCCACCCAGCCACGCCCTGTTCCACCCAGCCACGCCCTGTTCTCTCCTGCTCCACCCAGCCACGCCCTGTTCTCTCCTGCTCCACCCAGCCACGCCCTGCTCTCTCACCCAGCCACGCCCTGTTCTCTCCTGCTATTGTCTGGATCATCCGAGGCCGCAGCCACCCAGCCACGCCCTGTTCTCTCCTGCTATTGTCTGGATCATCAGAGGCCGCAGCCACCCAGCCACGCCCTGTTCTCTCCTGCTATTGTCTGGCCAAATGTTCTGGAGCATTCCGGTCTCAACCGACACAGAGAAAGCTTCTACCTCCAAGACACAAGTCTTTTGAACTGATTCCCCCAGCATCCTGGCAGCTACGACCTGCTGCTAACCTGCACTAGACACCGTTTTTCACCTCAGCTCAGCACACACAGACGCACACACACACTAACTCCCATCATAGCGGCTATACTGTATGTTAGAATATGTATCTGTATTTAGATTCAGATTCAAGTTAATTGTCATTGACTTGGCATCTGACCAGAAAATGCAAAAGCCATACAAGTATGGACAGATAGAAGTACAGTGTACAGGGTATTATGTACAGTGTGCAAAACAGCCATGGTACAAAAGCTAAGTTGAAGTCCTGAGTGGTATAGGGGTGTGTGTGTGCAATGTTCTTCCTGTTGGGGGAGGAGGGGGCTGGGTGGGTGGGGGGATAGAGGTATGGTGGAGGGGGGGGGGGGCTAGGGGGCAAGGCTACCGCCGGAGTTTTGAGTTCAGCAGCTTGACAGCTGCAAGGAAGAGGCTATTCCACCATATTCACTTATATTTATATAATTATTATTAATAATAAACATATTTAGTACTTTACTGCTTTATTAGTACTTTGCTGTGACTTGGCTATTGTCTATCCTTATATTTACAATGCACTTTTGAGAGGTTGCTTTTTACAAGCATTTCATTGTACCCACATCTGTATACTGTCCATATGATTAATAACCTTTGATTTGATTTGACTTAATTTGTTTGGATTTCATCACTACATTCGTCTTGTCAGCACCCACGGGAGGAAACCAAGGAAAAAACGAGAAGACGAGAGAGAAAATCAAGGAGAAGAATACAACTCAAATCAGAACACAGAGGACAAAGGGTGTTTGTTTGTGGTCAGAGAGACCTTGCTTTGTCTGAATGAACACATCAGTTCCTCCAGACCATAGAGGTTTGACAAAAGAGTGGAGGGGGGCTCTTCCTGTCTGAAAGCAACGGAGAAAGAAAGTAAGAAAAGACGACATGGAACATCTCACAAACACTCTACAGTGTGGCGCCTGGCATAGCGCAAAACAGGAAGTCAACAGCAAAACGAAGTTTTCCTCATCGTTTATTTTTTTCCCCGTGACATTGTTAATTGAGGTTTTTGCACATCAATCTGAGCCGAGCGTGACAGCTGTGAGTGAGATGGGCATGACTGGCAGCGGTGCCCCAGCTCTGTGTACCCAGAATCCCTAGCGCCCATAACAGCTGTTCTGGCCAAAGGCAAGAGACAAGAGTCTGGAGTGGAGTGGGAGGGAGGGAGAGAGAGAAAGAGGGAGGGAGGGAGGGTCTTCCTGACAGCCCACAGCCCTGGGGGGGAAGAGAAGACAACTCTGTTAAACCAAAGAGAGAGAGGAATGGCGATCGTCGCTATCACTGCTATCACTGTCACTGAAACCTTGTCACAACATCCACGAGGGAGCCGCCTCTGCAGTGATGGCTGGGAGGGCCAACATCACCACAGCTGCTTCCCTCTCCAACCGAGCGGCACAGGGAGAACACGTCCTGGGTCAGGCAGAAGGAAAGAGGCCCCTGCCCCCCCCCGTGATGACTGTCGGTTTCCTCAGAAAGGGGAAGCTCTGATGACCGTGACTCTGGACTGAGGGCGTGAAAGAGAGAGTCCAGGGAAGACTATATAGGACAGGTTGCCGGTGGTCTTTCTCCACTATTCCTTCTTTCTTCCTTCTCAAAAGTATTGGAAGAGAAGATGAGGTTCCTCCCCCTTAGAGAGGAGGCGAGGAATAACAGAGTGACTATTGAGATGCAGTCGGTGTCTCTTGACCAGCGTCTCTAGACGCGGTGACTCACGTGACTCTGTGAATCCTGTGGTTCGTATCACCCCTCCCCCAGAACAGGGGTGCAGCCCCTGGCAGAGCCACCCACGGAGGCCACTATCCCACCATCATTTATTCATTTTACACTCCTCACTTCAGCCAAACGAAACAGCTTACATGCCGAATATTACGTGTTTACACAGTTGGTCATGAAGAGCTAAATCCCAAAGGTGTAACAACTACAGTTAGTGTGTATGTGTGTTAGTTCAGAATGAGTTCCAATTCCCCCCAACCTGTGTTATGTCACAACATTACTGCACTTAGTGTAGTACAACGTAGTACAACACAGTACAACAACACTGCACTTAGGACAGAGCTGACAGAGGTGAAGCATTGTTCACTGCTTGCTTACGTTCGGCTTCACCCATTCTCTCCATAAGAGGAAGGAAATAGACCGCTTAAAATGCATTAAAAGGTCCTTGAAACTTGGCTTCTCAGTGTGGTAGCCGAGGAACTCGCGCGCTGATTAAGAGTGCTTGAAGAATGCAGCCTTCTCCTCCAGTACGCTGGTCTCCCTTGGCATAGTTCAATGGATAAACACCCCCAACAGCCTGGATATTTCAAAAACATAGCTTCACAACTATGTGGCTCTTTCCCCTTATTTAGCTTATTTAGCACAAAACCATAACAGATTGTAAGTGTCAAGTCTTTGGAGTCCTTTCGGTGTCAAACGGGGTGAGTATGAAATGGGGTAGAACAGCAACACGCCTGCATGAACGAGCTGTAACCACAACAATTTTTTGTCTTGTTTCTAAGAAATACCAAACGATGTCTCTCTCAAAAACAAGATGTGATATTGTGTTAATGTAGGAGGATTGGATTACTCTAGTACCACGGTTCATATGTTTGCTTTGACACGATGAAACTCATCTTTTACACATAATCAATTCGCAGCACAACAAATTGAAACAACATTCGAGTTTCCATAGCCCAAACATTCTTGGATCTTAGAGTTTTCTGTGAGTCCAGAGGAACAAACTTGATAAGGGTGTAATGGTTTGGTCAACATCAAAGCGCTGGAGTGGTTCCAGGGCAGTGTGACCTCAGAAGTATCCAACACGGTCACATGATCGCACGATGCTGCTCTCTCCTTTTCAGCCAGACGCCAGCCCATGGGAAACCAGACAGTCTACCCTGCTTAGAGATCCAGACTAGAGTTTGTTATTAGAAGGACACTCTTATAGTGGCCCTTGTCTGAGACAACAGTCCTATTTATCCCCAGAGTGATGCAAGGCAGCCTGATCCTCATTTGCCCTGCTCCTCGGCTGCCTGGTACCCACAGACTGAAACTATATATTCTGCATAATAGTAATGTGGTTCCCAGATGTAAAGACACTGCATTGCAGTCTTTATGTCACAAAATAGTAATGTGTTTTTAGTTTATAGTGTTTATCTGTGTCTTTACAAACATATGTATCTAATGCAACTTAAAGTACAGCGAGTGCATATTATTTTCTGTACAGTATATGTCCAAGCGGGAATCTATTAGCTGGGCCACACAAATGGGGCTCCACCAACTGAGTCACATGGCACAGACAGTGTATATCGGATGATCAGCGTTAGCCTAGTTATGGCTTCGTTGTGGCTACCATTGACAAAATGCCATTTGGATCATAGGATAATTTCTCAGCCGTTTGATCGCGCCATTTTTATGCCATTTCGGATGTCCGCTCACTGTGCCAATGTCCACACAACCCATTAAGATGCCACGTTCGGGCCCCAAAAATGCATTGCATCGGGCTGAGTTTAGTTCGTAAGTCATACCGCTTTTATTAAATGGATTAAATATTGCATTCACATGCCCATAAACAATACCAACATGCTAACTGTTTTTATGACTAACGTGAACGTTCTAAGCTGCAGATAGAGCAGCAACAACAACATGACTTGATTGATTGATTGAAAACTTTATTAGAATGTTTGCAGAAGTAGGTACATGAAAGTACATATTACATACAAGGTCAACTAAAAGGATAAAAACCCAAGAAAGCCACTGGCTTATTTCAATTGGGGTCCTTGAAGTGACTGCTTGGGAGTATGCCATCAATGTCACTAAAGGAAAATCCAGGCTCGAGAGACTTAATAAAAATAAGGCAGATTTTCTGATGGAATACCCCCAGCTTTCCTGTGCTGTGACATCACAGTCTGGCGTGACACAGGAGCTAAACACAGATCAGATGATGACGGGCATGGGGCCAGACTATAAATCACATTACAGACCAAAAGTTATATTTGGTATTCTGTCATCACCACAAACACAGTCTTAGGGACATACAGAGTCCATTATAAATGGAACTGGTGTTACGGTATATGAGTGGTCTTGATATAGATATGGAAGCTTTAATTGGAGTCCAAATATGCTCTTCCTGTCTGCAAGTTTTCCCACAGCTGCAGGAATCATGGCAGATTTTCCCACCAATAGAATATTCCATAATTAGATTAATGTTTCTGATATTCTGCGTTGTTTAGTATTATTTTTGTTGCAAAGCACATTGTGACATTTGTCTATGTAAAAAGCGCTATACAAATAAACGTGATTGATTGATTGATTAACTGTGTTGTAATATCTGTGGACCAAGAGAGTGATGTTTTGCTGTGATAAACAAAACATTATGCTATTTACTTCCAATGCAGGTGCTAAATGACTACAGTATATACAGTTAATACTACTTTGTTACTCAAGTCATAACAGCCATGAATCATCAGTGGTTATTGCGCTGGTTTTTAAGACTTAAAACGTAATGTGAAGTCTACTTAATATAAAGTCTTACCAACATGTCTACTCCATTTTCAGTTTGACCTCAAAAGGAGTAGGCTGGAATGGTTGCTTGCTGGATCATGGAGTATAATGCTGTGCAGAGATTCAAATTCAAACTATTCACTATATTTGGACTTGTTTATTTCACTTGTGCTGTGGTTGGTGTAAAGTGAGGAGGCCACTTTAAACTGCGAGTCAGTTGTTTATGTGGACAGACTGTGTAAACCACGCTAACACTTCTGACATGTTACAGTAGCTCCTGTGTTCTCCATGCTGAGTGTTTTACTATTGTACAGTACATGTTTATGGTCCAGGCAAGCTGTGTTTGTGTGTGTGTGTGTGTGTGCGTGTGTGTGAGACTGTGCGTGCGTGGGTGAGTGTGTGTGTGTGTATGTCCATGCATGTGTGCATGCATGAATGCGTGTGAGAGAGGAAAGTGTCTGTGTGTGTGTGCGTGCGTGTGTGCATGCGTGCATGCGTGTGTGTATGTCCATGCATGTGTGCGTGGATGAATGCGTGCGAGAGAGAGAAAGAGTCTGTGTGTGTGTGTGTGTGTGTGTGTGTGTATGTGTGTGTGTGTGCGGCCAGCAGCACAGGTCGACGAAATTTGGGAGGGGGGGCTCCCCTGGTGCTAGGAAAGAGAAAAAAAAACAAAAAAAACAAGAAGGGAAAGGAGCTAGTTTACATAAATAAAGGCTATGTACACTATCCACTATACTATACTGTACAGATAAAACGACTAGGGTTGTCATATTGCACATAGTGTTATTGCACATTCATTTAAAGTGTCGCAGTTTGCAGGCTTGAAATGTACACATTTGTGCCTCAGCACTACACCTGATTTTTTCAATCCAGCAGCTGCCATCAATCCGTCCAGACTGTCCAGGGCCCAGAACCTAGGTCTTTGCTGTGTTCAGGGCCTGGATGGCCCTTTTCGAGGGCAGCCGGGCAAAGTGTTCGTACCCAGGGTGGGTTGGGTCTCTGGAGATCTTGGAGGCCTCCCTCCTCCAAATACTTTAGCAGCATTGCAGTAGTGTATCTATAGGGGATGCAGCAGGGTCTGCGTCCTGCATTTCAAAGGGGCGTGGCGACTCAACGTCTCCGGTTCAAAGAGATGAAGCAGCGTATTCTGATGCGGTTCATCTCGGGACGCCGCTGTTGACGGAGACGCAGCGGGCTCTGCTGCAGCTGCAGCCGCCTGTCTGCTGAGGCGGCGGCGTGATGCAGCTTTGTCCTCTGGAGGTGGGAACCCGAGTGGAAAACGCAATGTAGCGCATGTGTGGCGCCGCCAGTGACTTTGTCTGCACCGCTGCAGCCATGCCAGGTGGGAGAGCATGGCACTGTCAGGGTGCCTGGGTATTGTGTGGCATGGCCACGAGAGAGAGAGAGAGAGAGAGAGAGAGAGAGAGAGAGAGAGAGAGAGACACAGAGAGAGAGAGAGAGAGAGAGAGAGAGACCCCATCTACCAGCTGGATCTAACCCACCACACACAGACATGCACCACTTCTTCTTCTGCTTCACGGCACACACACATCAGTCCCACACACACACACACACACACACACACACACACACACACACACACATTAACGCTGTCTCTCTCTTTCTCACACACTCACCTCAGCCCCACACACATATTAGTAATGTGATACAATAATACACAAGTAAAACAAAGCAACATGCCAAACACAGAGCTGGCCAAACTCCAGCCAACATCCTGTATGGACAGTAGCTCTTGTATAAGTAATATTGTATCAGTAATATTGTATAAGTAATACTTTATTTCAACTGCGCTCATATTTCGCAGGTACCGTAAAACTTATTTTAGTAGCCCAGGCATTTATTTGCTTAAGCCACCGAGGGCACCCGGTGCATATAGGAGACTGGCGGTTATTCTGTTACCCAGAATGCACTGTTAACAATACAACTGTTTCTAAGAGTTGTACCATGTTTGAGTCATATCATTCTAAGTAATATGGTTTGACTTTCAGTCTGATATGAAAAACATGTCACGAAATAGAGCGAAAGAACCGTATAGAGTTGTAAAGTTCTCACGGAGAACGTCAATGCTGTTGGGAGTCAGAAGGGGACTTCTAGCGATCCAACAGCCAGACCAACACAATGCACTGTGTTCTAAAGTGTAATATGAACAAGGTTACAAAACAAGGGACTCTTGTGGGTTTTTTCCATGATTACATTGTACTGCACATGGAAAGCACAAAGGCGAGGTCCTTCTGATCTCTGTCCAGATACTGTGGCTGATATTAGGGGCCAAAGCAGGCAGGATAACAGGCAGGATAACAGGCAGGATAACAGGCAGGATAACAGGCAGGATAACAGGCAGGATAAGAGGGTGTGCCCACAGGAGGAATGTAGGGGTTCCACTATAAGCTGCGCCGCTCGTAAATGACTCAATAAGAGTTAGCACATGGCTTTTCCTGTCAGTCTCACCCTCCGTTCTCACCCCTCCTTCCCTCTCTTCCTCTCACCCTCACCTCCCGTTACTCACTCGTGCCCCCATCGTCGCCCCTTCCGTCCTCTTCATCACCCTTTCCTCCTCACTTTCTCTCCTTCCTCTCCCCTCCTCACCCAGTACCTACCCCTTTTTCTCTGCTTTCTTAGCCCTTCCAGGCCGAATAAGGGCAGTCTGGGAATGAACCAATAAGGTGTAGGCAATAGATTTGGGCAAGGCCTATCACAACGTACTTGACGTACTTGAAAGTATGAACAACATCACTCTTTTATCACATTATGCATCCTCCAAGATTAAACCAAAAAAAGAAAGTCAAACCGGCTGGCTGTAGACCCAGACTAGGGAGTGGTCCCATGCAGGCCGAGCAGTGGACCCAGGCCAGAACACTATCCACTGTTCCCCACTGCTCATGCAGTCCTAACCAGGCCAGAGAGGACCCTATCGACAGACGGGCTACAAGGGGGGGAGACAGAGGTAACCGAACCCCTGCTCACCACCTCGTTAATAACTACGGCAACTCCACCAACACACATTTGTCAGGGCACTTACGTGTGAAAGGAAGTGTTTGCTTTAGCCCTCGTACAAACAGACGTGTCCTCCCGAACCATATTCAAGTGTAGAAAAACAAATAAAGAAGTCTCAAGAGACACCACTCCATCGCTAAGCGTGAAAGATTTGCTGTTGTTAGGAACTGAACACTGGTGATCCACTGTAGAGACAAGGGGAGGAAAGCTCAGACCTTGTGTCCACAAAATAAGTTTTGTGTGTGTGTGTGTGTGTGTGTGTGTAGCAGAGGAGTTTGGTCTTTTCGGTAGAGCAACCTTGCCTGGAACCTTTTCATTCCTCTCTCCTGACAGCTTCGTGTTGATGGGTATTAGAGGCAGGTATGATAAGTATGATAGAGCTCTAATTCAAAATAGTTCACATTTTCTTCAGTAAAGATGAATTCCAGGACAGTGGCGGTGGATATCAACACGTTCACTCTCACTGTCGTCTGCCGTTGACAGATTCGGATGGGTCTCTCTCGCTAACTAACAGGGATAACACGCAAACAAATGATGCCCGTGGGGCGAACAGAGAGATGGGGGTGGGCCAATCCAGCGCCACGACGATCGCCGCGGACGGTAACAGCTGTGCCAACGAGGGGAAGGGCCGGGGGACGGAACATATGGAATCTGTCGCCAACCGCTGTGGCCCACAGAAAAGCCTGCTAGCGAGGTAGCGAGGAGCCACTGTACCAACAGCTGGAGGTCGTTAGCCGCAGGGGCCAGAAGTTGAGCAGTCTCCCCCCACAGCCCGATATGGAAACACAGAGGACGTATTTCATACTGTATCCACTGGTTCTGTTACCCCCCTAGGAACCACTTCCCCCCCTCAGCCTCTCTGCGTTAAATAGTTGACATACTTTTTCAATTTTAGGGTGTAATTGGATTTATCTCATGTTTTTCTATACATTTGTGAAAACATAGATTTCGAATTTTAGACAGCCCACCGATGACTTGGCTCTTTGTCATTGGCGCCATGTTACCAGTAGGAGTATGGATATACTGTGTGTGTTATTACAGTGACAACATTGTTCGAACTAAACCCTTGTGCCATGCTTATTAGATAAAGGAGGTGTTGGTGGTTAAAGACTTTCCTAGAACTAAGGTTTAAGACCTTCCAAGAACTAAGGTTTACCCACCTCAGAAGTCTCCAAACACTTGTGAATGGTCTCCAAAACCACATTGGCAAATAGAGTGCAGTAGTTTTTTATATTTAATGACATATCATATGATCTTAACAATATTTAATCATTCATTCATATTTAGTCAATATATAACTACAGTAGTTGCATAATCATACTGGAGTTAGGCAGTTGTATTTACCACAATAATTACATTCAATCTAACTGGAAGACAGTTGTTGCTGCACCACATCTCACCACCGACAAATATGAAACATTATCAATGTGCAATGTTCCAGAGTGACATTCTCACAAATCATCGGTTTCTCCACTTTTCTTGAAGGAAGACTTCTGAGTCAATGATGACGTACGGAGGATGAGACTGACTAAGAACACCTCAGCTTTCTAAAAATGAGGAAATACAAGCCATCCTAGTCCTTCCCCAGTGGCTGCCCCGCTCCTTTGAGCTCCCCAGTGGTGCTGAGAGGTCAGATGTCGGGCCAGAGGCAGAGGAAAGACCCCCCCACCCCCCTGCCTAGGGACCTGGGGGTGAGGGATACATCTGAAGAGGGACTTTCACCATTCATGGCTGTAGAAACAACACCTAGTGTGTGTGTGTGTGTGTGTGTTTAGGTGTGTGTGTGTGTGTGTGTGTGTGTGTGTGTGTGTGTGTGTGGTACTCCCTGGGCAGCTCTAACAGTGACCATGTGGACGTTCCTCTTTGAAGAGCCCCTCCCAGTGTGTCATTCACACAGACACGTTACATACAGTGCCTTCAGAAAGGATTTACACCCCTTGATTTTCTTCCACATGTTGTTGTGTTACAGACTTAATTAAAAATGGATTGAATTAAAATAATTTTCCATCAATCCACACACAATACCTCAGAATGTGTGTCATTGATTCCTATGCAAATCAGCGACCATATAGAAACAAAGATATTAGTTCCAAAATTACATTTGTTGATGACATTTTCACATTTTAGCTCATGTTAAGAGTGTCATAGCAAAGGGTCTGAATACTTCAGAATGAACATGAGGTATTTCTATATTTCAATTGTAATACACTTATTGAGATTTCAAAAAACGTGTTTCGCTTTGCCATTCTGGGGTATTGTGAGTGGATTGATGGCAAATTCTTTAAAAAAAGAAAAAGTTGTTATTATCAATTTTAAATTGAATCTATAACACAACAAAATGTTGTCTCTCCCTCAACCACTCAATCCGACCACAAGGCCTACCTGTTCTCCCATGCATACAACCTCCCCTACCCCTAACCATCTCCCCTAAACCTGCCACCCCCCTCCCCCCTCCCCCCTGGACATTGCTGTGTTAATTGTTCCCTGTGCCTGTTCGTTAACTCTGTGTTCTCTGTGCTCATGTTATCTGTTGCTTGTTGTTTCTGTGTTTTCTGTTTTTCCCATATTGTCAGCGTCTTTGAGCCCCGGAAAAGCGCTATATAAATACAATGAATTATTATTATTATTAAATGGGGAAAAAGTGAAGGGGTCTGAGGGGGCGCATGTGCTGGGGATTACCATGGTGAAGTCAATTTTAAACCAGTCTGTGCGGACACTGACTTACACTCGCATGATACATTTGAAGAATCATTCATTGAATATCAATGGTAACCCCCGAGACCCCTGAGAGGGCTGAGATGGGAGCAGGGTGAGGTTGAGCATCCATGGTTGGGTTAGGGTTTAATCCTGTCACCACATCCATGGTTGGGTTAGGGTTTAATCCTGTCACCACAGGTGGACCCAGTAGGACTGATTCACTTGACATTTACACCACATAAAATGAGCCACAGCCGGCCTGAGACAGCACACACGCGCGCACACACACACACACACACATACACACTCACACACACACATCTGGGTTAACACACACATTTAAAAACTACACACTAACTATTGTAGTGACATCCTGAGACCTATATGAAGTGACATGAATAAAGCCAATGATGAGGGGTGGGTACCTCACTGCGTCACGTTGCAGATGTACTAAAATAGGATTAGAGTGCCTTCAAGATTGTACCAGTTGGTGCAGGGAACTCTCCAAGGGACACATCGGGGCCTTGAAACCCTGACCCCTGATTTCAACTGTGCTAGAAAAATGTTAAAAGCTGCAGATCTGACAACGACCCTACATTATCCTGTCTGTTCTTTATACACACGTACCGTGGGGACATTGCAAAACAATGCGAGCGCGTAACAGCGTTCTCATATTGTTCGAACGTGTTAACAGAACAATAATCCCAATGAAATACCCCTGTGTGGTTCATCTCTAAGCCTCGTTAATCATCACCGCTCAGATGCAACGCCCCTCACACCGTCAACCGTGTTGCTCTCAGCTACCAGCGAGCTCGCTCTTGACAGGTATAATGCGTTTGTTTAGTTGGACGAGGGCGCGTGTCGAGGGCACACTCTACCTACCCCTTATTAATGAGTTAGAGTGTGTGAGATCGATGAGTCAGCTGAAAAGAGTCAAGATTTTCTCCCAACTCTGCTTAAAATAAAAGTAAGTCCTAATTCGAAAACAGTTGTATGAGGATGCGTTCGTGCTACGGTGTGCAATTCATCAACCGTGTGGAGATGAGTGGGTGGGTGGGTGGGGGGAGGGGGGGTGCAGTGCGGGGGTGGGAGGGAGGGAGGGGGGGGTGCTTGTTGGGGAGTGAAGCCCCTGTGCTAATTGGGTACTCTACGATTCACAGCTGGGGTACCTCGGCCTGGAAACAATGTAAGTCGTAAACTGGTACATCGGAACAAACTGCTTGTTCCCAGGGACGATGTTAAATCTGTCTCGTATTCCTCTCTCACTGAGAACACCGCAGAAGGGGTTTGGGCTCCTTGCAACAAATCGTCTGTGCACTTACTTTTAATGTGTTTACCAGCCTAATTAGAGACTCCTTTGTAAACATGTAATTACAAATGATAGTACTGCTGATAATAATTCATACCTCTCACTATCATAAATCAACTGTCTAATCATTTATAATCTATCCTAATCGAATAATCATAATCTTATCAGACCCCTGGACACCCCGTGTTTATACTTGCTTGTGGATTACTTTTTGAAAGATCAGCGTTGAATGGTTATGGTTTTGTGGTTAGAAAACAATGTAGGTTAGGTTTACACACACACACACACACACACACACACACACACACACACACACACACACACACACATCAAAGCAGATTTGAAGATGTAGTTCAAACGTTTGATGAGGAAAGAATAGATACATTCACATTGACATTTCTGTCATTTTGCTCTTACCCAGAGTGAGTGACAAGAAGTACATTTGCCTAAAATAGCTTAAGTGAAACAATTATAAAAAGTAATAGCCACATAATACATTTTAACTCTCGGTTTCGAACCATGAAATGGAGAATTTGTCTTGCAGTATGAGAACCTTCTCATCTTTGGAATTGTCTGCTTTTGTGAAAATGACACAGTGTCCGCCTAAAGAGAAGACACTCAATATTACCCCTCCCACTAACACATACAAAGCACCACTTAATCTCACATTTATCATTTGTGACAGTGTAAGGTGTCGCTGTACAGTTAAACTGCATTCAGATGAATCCTGACACTGCATTCATTTGAACAACTACCAGCAAACATGCCATTGAGAAGTATGCAGATAATCCCAATATATATATACGGAGGCAGTGATTGCTATGCTGTTACCATGGTTCTTTCCTTCGTAATTCAAGTCATCATCACCATGAGTTGGGGGCGGCTGTGGCGCAGGAGGTAGAGCCACCGTCTAATGATGGCGCAAGGTTGGCAGATCGGCCGTTCGAGCCCCGGCTGGCCACATGTCGAAGTGTCCTTGGGCAAAACACTGAACCCCAAATTGCTTCCGGTGAGCGAGCCGGCGCCTTGCATGGTAGCTTGCCGCCGTTGGTGTGTGAATGTGTGTGTGAATGTGTGAATGAGAAGCCGTTGTAAAGCGCTTTGGATAAAGGCGCTATATAAGTCAGTCCATTTACCATCCATTTATCACCAAGAATCACACGTACACGTGATGACCAACCCTGCCTGAGACCTGAAGAGTAGCATTAGAAGAGTAACATTAGCATTGAGCATAGGCCCAGGCTTTAGATATGGGAGCTAACACAGAGTTGTTAACAGAGAGATGTTCCCCAGCCATGTGGCTGTTTCTCAGAAGGACAACGAGGCCCAGGGGGGTCTGGGGGGGTCCCCGGGGGGGTCTCTGACAGGGTAGGTATGGTAGTCAGACAGGAGTGTGGCTATGTAACTGACCCAGGTAGCCTACTGGCCTGAGGACACATAAACCTGTCAGAGCACAAGAAAATCAGCAAAAGAGAGCGCCATCACTCACTCACACACACGCACACACACACACACACACATACACACACACACACACACAGACACACACACTCACACGTAGACACGTAGACATGTGCACACACACCGAGAGACACACACACACACACACGTAGACATGTGCACACACACGTAGTAATGTGCACACACAGAGACACACACACAAACACACGTAGTAACGTGCACACACACAGAGACACACACACACACGTAGTAATGTGCATACACACAGAGAGACACACACACACACACACACACATAGTAACGTGCACACACAGAGACACACCACATACACATTACACACCCGTAGGAACGTGCACACACACAGAGACACACACACACACACACACACGTAGTAACGTGCACACGCACACACACACACGCACACACGTAGTAACGTGCACACACACACACACACACACATGTAGACACGTGGGCACACACAGACACAGACCCACACAACTATAACACACACACACACACAGCAGGCCATGTGATAACATAAAGTCCAGCTCTTAACATATCTTCAGAATTAGTTTGAGCCAACGCAGACATCTCAGGAACCCTGGTTCTCAGGCCCACTCCAGAGTCGTAAATCATTTTGAACGTCGCAGTTTGTCTTCCCCTTTTTAAAAATCTCATTACAGCACTAAATGACTGTATTCTCACACTCTTAAACTGCCCCCCACCCCCACACACCAAGAGTGCTAATTGCCCATGGGCTAACCTAAGCCTCAGCAATTCAACAATCACTTTTGTCAACAAAAAAACAACCCTGTAGAGGAGTGTTCCGTGTGAGCCTGGGGGCTGGTAGAGTCAACAACGTGTTTGGAGATGAATGGTCTCCTTACAACAACAGGCTACACTGGCCCTCTGTCATTTACATGTCACTCTCAATACATGCAGGGAGCACAGAATAGTGCCACTTATGGCGCTTTTCCATTGACCGGCTCGGCACGGCTCGCCTCGGCACGCTTTTGAAAAGTTCCATATAGGAATCGTTCTCCACTATACAGGAACGACCCGGGACTGTAGGAGGAGTTACGTGTCATAAGATTCCCCCCGCTATACAGATCAGCGGGGGGAAATGCGATAAGAATTATGTCAAAATACAGCACTATCGTGCACAGATCAGCCTTACAACATGTAACGTTAAGTGCCTGTTACTTGCCGCTTTCAGTTCTAGTAGACTAGTTTAGATCTCGCAACCAGGGAAATGCCGACATGAAATGCTGACACGATTCTATTTGTATTTCTCCTGACACGTTAATTTTAATTTTAATTTTTATCATTTTGCCATTTAGCAGACGCTTTTAATCCAAAGCGATTTACAATTACGAATTACAGGGACATTCCCCCTGGAGTAACTGAGGGCTAAGTGCCTTACTCAAGGGCACACTAGTAGTGGTGTGGTTTCAGGCGGGATTTGAACTCACAACCTTCCGATCACAAGTCCAACTCACTATCCACTAGACCACCACTACCTCCCTACGTTGAACACTGTGCTTTTTTTGTGAACTACCGTAATAAGCCTAAAAAAGTTCAACTGTTCAAAAAGTGCAACTTCTCTGCTTTCAGAAACTGTTTGAATTTTTTAGATTGGGCATAGGCCTATAGTTCATGAATTACGATAGTTTGAAGGAACGCTGTAAAATCCTGTCTGCGCCGACAGCTCCGGTTTCGGAGCAAGACGCGAATCTATCGGCATTAGTCAAATACATGCTCACATCCAGTCATCCGCTCACTGCTCTCCATCAAAAATGGCACATCCATCAATAATATTACATAATAACAACTGCTCTCTGATTAGATTGCTTAGATTGTTTAATACATCAACGGGGGGAAAAGCGAGATGAACTCGCGAGTATCATGCTTCCTCCATTGAACGGAAAGTCCTACCTATTCCATTCAAAGTGTTTTAGCCTTCCCCCTTTCCACTGGTAATAAGGAATTGGCAAGAATAGATCGATATAAATAGATCAACATAATGCAGCACTATCATGCACAGATCAGCCTTAAAACATGTAACGTTAGATATATAACGGAGCGATGTATTTCTACAGAAAGGCTGACTGACGCGGGGCTCAGACAATCTCCGCGTTTGTTATAGATATGAGTGCTCCGGTGTCTAGCTGATAGTCAAATATATTTATTTATATATACAGCATATGGATGTTACGTGCCTGTTACCTGCCGCTTTCAGTTCTAATAGTTTAGATCTCGCAACCAGGGAAACGCCGACATGTGTTAAAGGGAGCAAGACGCGAATCTACCGGCATTTGACTGCCGCTGGACTGAGGAACAGCATAGGCACAGGACATCGCCATAATAGCGATTTTTTTTGTTATGCTTGTTGTAAATAAAAGTTCTATGATGCATTGAAATGACATTAAACTAAGATAATACGATGGTTATCATAATTTTTCTAATCTTTATTAATAAGTTATTACAGAAACAGTAAGTGACATTTTCCGAGAGGGAAATCTGTTGTGGTATTTAAAAATGGCGGTTAGCGAAGAAATCTATGAACATGGGATGACGATTTCCATTGACCAATCAACGGTGTGCAGCGTCACACGTCACACGCAGCCTGGCAAAAAAGTACCTTTGGTACCTTTCGCTACACATCCCGAACAAGAAAAAAAAAAATGGTGCTGTGCCGTGCCGAGCCGAGCCGAGCCAAGCCGAGCCGGTCAATGGAAAAGCGCCAAAGACCCCGGTCGGCCCTGTAGTGGAAAAGCGCCATTAGTCTGCCACTGGGGACGTGTGTGGAGAGCAGGGACGTGCACAGACATATGTACGGGGGGCGGCTGTGGCTCAGGGGGTAGAGCCAGAGATCTTGTGATCGCAAGGTCGGAGGTTCGAACCTCGGCTGGCCCACATGACGAGGTGTCCTCGGGCAAGACACTAAACCCCAAATTGCTTCCAATAAGCGGGTTCCTGGTCCATGTGGAGTAGGCTGTTGCACTGCACATGGGCACTGGTGCTCCCCACTCCCAGAACATCAGGGTCTGACCCCTTGAATCTGGTCTGATCCTTGAATCTGGTCTGACCCCTTGAATCTGGTCTGACCCCTTGAATCTGGTCTGATCCTTGAATCTGGTCTGACCCTTGAATCTACGGCCACGATCATAGTTCACTGTCATCATTCTCTTTCTGCGACTGAACAGACAACCAATGTCATTCCACAGAATGCTGCTGACGCACCGGACATCCAGCTGGCTTCACCAGCAGCACCGGTGTGTTCCGTGAAGCTGCGCGGCATGTTCTATGCTTTACATTCAGGACGCATTAAGCTTTATAATGCTCTTCCCTCGGATCTTAGATCAGCGGTCTCGGTCGAGGCTAACCCCAAAAGCCTGTCTTTCTGTGTCCTGTTGATATTGTTGTACACTTGTTGTTTGTTCTTATTTTCACTTGTTTGCCTATTTTCACCTGCTACAACTTTTGCTCTTGTATTGTGTTCTTATATATGGAAAGGACTTTGTGACCCCTGGTCTGGGATAGATGCTATAGAAATACATTTTACTTACTTACTTACTTACTTACTTACTTACTACTCCAGTCACCTAACTCTCTCTGTCTCTTGCCTTTTTCACACTACCGATGTTCTGACATTCTGATTCTATTGGTTATTTACCCCAAGACAAATGACTATCACATCCCCTATCAACACATCTGGGGCCTCATTTATAAAAATGTACTTGAACATGTCATCTTTGACTTGCACGTAAGCACATTTTTCTAAATGGACGTAAGCATTATTTATAAAACGGGCTGCGCTTGTTTAAAATTGCGTACGTACTGCCGTCTATAAATAACAAATATACTTTAAATTGAACGCAGGTGAATGAGCTTTATATTTACGCCCTGTGATAGCGGCTTCAATAGGCGTGATTGAGGTGCTGTGCAGCACCTTTGACAAGTTCACACGATGGTAGACGAAAGAAGAAAAACTTCACTGAGGAGGAGATCGACTGTCTTTTATCAGAAATAGACGCACGGTCGCAAACGCTCGCCCCCGAATTCCCCCGATCACATCAGGCAGGATGCGGCTGAAGGGGGCCTGGGCAGGGTGCGAAATAAGGGGGAGCTCGGGGAGCTATAGCTCCCCTAGTGGTGACATGAGCTCCCCTGGAAACATGGTTTGTGAAATTTTGGGGGAGCTCTAAAATATTCCAAATTGCGATGGATTTATTCCAAGTTGTGACGGATTTTACCTGGTGTAATATGATTTGTAGAGGCATACAATCTATTTTGATGTTGGTATTAGGTATATAAATGATATATAATAGCCTATATAGCCTACATATAGGCCTTTATTGGCTACAACTATGCAAAGGTAACAGAGCGGGGTGCACTGACGCTGAACCCCTCATAGTGATAAGTAGGTGGACATGGTGCGTGCTGCTGAAATAGCCGACATGCGGTGTGTGGTTTAAAAAAAGGAACGCCAGCTCAGTAAATAATTCAAACGTAATGTTTACTTATAGGCTATGTGAATGTGACTGCACCACACATGTGAACAGTAACAAAGCAAATGCAGTTTAATTTTATGAAAAACATTGACAACTAAATCGGCGCCCCAAAAAAAAAAGGCATCTCCCATCGGTCACTATTTGTTGGCTATCTGGTGATATGGACGTCTTTGAGTGTCTAGAAAAGCGCTATAAGTCTAATGTATTATTATTCTTTATTATTATTATGGATGTCACTTTAATCCGGCAGTTCTCAAGGTTTTTATGCACCAATCGATTCCTCTAGTCAGTGCGTCTTTATCACATTAATTGATGAAAAGGACGACTCGCATGTATAGGTGGAAGGGAACATTCATTGTGAGCACGGAAAATGTGAGTCTCACAACGGCTTTGCATTGATGAAACCAGGTAGGATGAACGCATAGTTCACTGTCCATTCCTCTTTAAATGCCCTGTTTCCACCGTCAACTTTCCTCTTTAGACCTTTGGAGAGTGACATGATGTTTCTCTTGCTAGCAGGTTAAATGTTTAGCTAACTTCACCCTGCACGGAAACAACCAATCCAATAATAATGTGACCTTGTAAGTCTGGGAGGAGGGGGGAATAATTATCACAACAAAACTATGTTAAATAATTATTAGAATAAGTTAGGCTGCGCTACATCGTCAGTCCACACATTTATTATTCAAAAATATGGAAAAGGGTGAAACTACGTTTCAACGTTGTTGAGAATCACAACACAAACTTGCTAGTCAAGCCAAAATACTGCAACGTAATGGATTGGACTGCTACCTAGTTAACTACAACACTACTTTACATTGTTAGCAGGCTCATAAAACAAGCCGTGTTAGTTGACTAGCGATGTGTCATTGATTTTCGACAACGCGGAAATGTATTCACATTTTTCGAAA
This sequence comes from Nansenia antarctica, assembly GCF_963989245.1. Taxonomy (NCBI): domain Eukaryota; kingdom Metazoa; phylum Chordata; class Actinopteri; order Argentiniformes; family Microstomatidae; genus Nansenia; species Nansenia antarctica. Next base: position 43,210,364 of record NC_137677.1, read on the forward strand.
GAAAAGTCAAAGCATTAGAACGTAGAACGGAAAATCGCACGCGCGCTTTGCGCACGGAAAGCCACCGGCCCCGATCTGGCCTGATTTTTTATTTTTTTTGGCTTTAATCCCTGGGCTCCCCCGCACACCGTGATTTAATTCGCACACTGGGCCTGGGATATACCCGACTGCCTTTATTACGCCTCAATTTAGAATGATTACACCATACAATAGCCTATTGGCCTATAAAGGAAGACTGAAATACAATCATAAACATCAGTTCCCTTTAAATCTTGAATTAAACTCATTTTCTCGGCTGATAACAATATCGTTAATTTTATTACGAGCCTTCGCATGAATTACAGTAGGCAGTGCGGCTCACATGCCTGTAATAACTAGTAGGTAATGTGCGTACGTCATGTCAATACCTGACGTAGAGCTACGATCGTTTCCACGGTCAAATTGACTCACGTTGAAATTGTATAAATCACTACTTTGACGTGGTTTTCTATGTACGACAGAAGATCAAATTTGATCCAAATAACTTTCTATAAATGAGGCCCCTGGTTACCGTGACAACTACGACATAACATCACCTATCAATACATCTGGTTACCGTGAATACAAGTATAGAGTTTAGAGCCATAGTTAGAATTGATTAGAATAGATCCTGTGGACTTAAATCCCACGCCCTAACCCTTGACCTTTGGGGAGCTCGGCCACACCCGTTCCCTTCGGTTTCTTTTGCTCATGGCGCATTCACAAGCCTGAATAAACAACATGTTACTCTCTTTTCATAGTTTTTAGTCAACTTATCTATTAATGATACACAATATTCTCCCATCTATAGTCTGTGTTGGATGTATTCAATTAGGCAGCTCTGATAAAAAACAGGTGGACTCACCGCTACCCAGTCAACTCACACACTACCTACACTACACACAAGTTCTGACATTCAGATTCTACTGGTTTTTCCCCTATAACAACTATGACATCACCTTTTGTGATTGACTATTACTACATGGTTGTGTCATGAAAGATTTAGTCCGCTGGCCAAAATGCATCAGGATGATGTAATCATATCTTTCGAACGCTGTTGCTATGCCGTCGCGCATTCCGCACATTCCGGACTGATGGGCCAAATAGTGTCCTCCCTGTTGCTATGCCGTTCTACCGCTGGGTGCTTACTACCACAGATAATAATAATAATAATAATAATAATAATAATACATTAGACTTACATAGCGCTTTTCTAGGGCCCGTTCCACTAAGCGAGTTTAACTCTGATCCAGGCGATTAAGTCTGATCCAGGTTTAAATAAGCTTGCGGTCGGTTCCATCAATGTGGCTCAAATAATTAGCTGCTTGGTTGCTATGCAATTTGCTATGCAACCAATCCTTCTGAGTAATTCTGGTCCCGAGCAGACTTACAGGCTGGTTTAGGTAATGCGTGCGTCAAAAAAGTCTCACAGGCAGAAACTACATCCCGAACGACAGTTCCTCAAGTGTCTTTTAGGAAATATTAGTTCCCACTTCACACGAGATAGATAGATAGATAGTTTGACTGTGTGATAGATAGATAACTTGATATTTTGAAAGTGTGATTATAGATAGATCGATAGATAAATACATTAAAAAGTGTAAAAAATAAAATAAAATAGGTATCTCTATCAACTTGCATTGCTGTCAGTACAGCAGTGTGGCTGGCGCAGGGGTTAAGGCAGCCAGCTAGAGTTCCGAAGGCTGCGGGTTCGAGACTTGATTTTAACTATATGTATCACTCCGGTATGACCGTTAATACAAAGTAGCTAGCCTGCAGATGTTTGTGTTCAGGTTACTAGGCAACAGTCCAGTTGCGGAACAATTTTTTGTTGACGGAGCCAAAATAAATGATTAAATAAACAAACAAATCATAATCTGTTGTCACTTATTACTGTTAACTAATAAATTGCGCTGTAGAACTGTTGTATAAAAGCAACAGCACGAGGATGTGCTGTTATACTGAATATCAGCATGGCTGTGATTCGGTCGTAGGTACGAGGCCGCATTCCAATCACTTCAGCCTTAATGACATCATAACCAGCAGGTTGTAATCATGAGTTCTAAGCTATTTGACTTCATGTTCAAGAAGTTGATACCTCAGTTAAGTGCAGCTCTTGAAATGCTATAAGTAGGCTAGTAGGTAGGGACAGGAACAGTCGTTTCATGATAAGGTCATTATGAAGACTTCAAGAAGACTTCAGATAACTTCAGATGACACTAAATTCCTCACTGTACAGGTTTTGATGGTAAATAATCATAACGAATGAATTATCAGTCAATGCATAGTAAAATAATGATCATAGTAAAGTCATAACTAAGTAAATTAACATAACAATTTCTCAAAATAATATAATAATTTTTAATAAAAATAAAATACTTTTAGGGCAGTTATTCACCAAACTCTTTCACACAACTGAGATTGTGATGTCATTGACGTAGATAGACCACTCTATGATCTAATCGTTCTGTTACGGATCCGATAGAAACCCAAGCGCAGACACAGACCAGAGATAGTTTAAAGTAAAAAACCCAATTCAGATTCAGATTCAGATAACGTTTATTGCCATTATGCATACACATATAGGAATTTGCTTTGGCTTTACAGTAGGTGCGTTTCTGCTTTTTTCACATGTACTGTATACATGAACAAAACAAATGCAAAAAACAGGACAACACAGGACAGACAACAGTGCATTGGATAGTGCTATTTTTCAATGGGGAAGTAGTCGGCAGGCAGGCAGGAGGAGTAGGCAGGAGGAGTAGTCAGCAGACAGGCAGGGGTTAGGCAGGGGGAGTAGTTGGCAGGCAGGCAGGGGTTAGGCCGGTAGAGCAGGTAGGCAGGCAGGGCGGCAGGCAGGCAGGAGTCCGGTAGGGGTTCTGGGGGTAAAGGCCAACAAGGGGTAAGTAGGAGGCAGGTACAGGCAGGACAGTAAACAGATAGGGGGGCTAGAAGCGTGTCTTTACTGGTTAGCTGAAGCTACGATCTGGCAGAGTAGTGAAGACTGGACCGGGTCTTTATGCAGGGCTAACGATGTGATCATTGAGAACAGCCGGACAACTGCACACCTGAAACCACTCCTGCAAATTAGAGAGAGAGCGAGAGGGAAAGAGAGAGAGAGGCACTGCCCGCTACCTTCAGGTAGAGGGCGTGACACGTCCGATCAAATGGTCACTTTGAAAGAGCCACAGACCATAAATATTAAGATGGGAGAAAACTATTCATGGTTCAGCCACATCCCAGTCACTTCTCAAAACCGGCGTGTGACAGTGGCCAGATTCAAAACCATACTGAAAAGAAAGACTTCCCATTCCAACATTGAGTTTGCCACACATCATTTGAGTGCGGAGTACAAGTGTACAAGAGTAGCCTAAAAAATTGAAATGTTTAGTCTAAATGCAAAGCTTTAAATCAAAGGCAAAAACGTGCAAAGTCACCCAGTCAGCATCAACCCTAGTTAAAGCATGTTTTAACTCTTAACAGAGTTTATTCTATAAAAAAAACTATGTTTTAGAATGGTATGTTAGAACACTCATTCATCATTTATTCATCATAATTTATTCATTTGAATAATGACACTGAGTCTTCAATGACATTGAGGGAGAATCTTAAAGTTTGAATATGGAGGATTCTGCCTCTGGGGGGTACTTTTGAACCAATTAGGTCCCCGAAACCATTTAGCAGACACTTTTATCCATAAGCGACTTACAATAAGTACATCTGTCTAAGTAAGTGAATCAGCTATACAACAGTCATCTTAAGGTCCTTTGATAAGAACAAGTGCCGTCGGCAGTCACAGCGATAGAGAAAGGAAGGCCTTTCTTCTGGTAATACAGGGTGTTAGGGGGTGGAGAAGTCTGGGGAGGAAGACCCCGATGTAGCCTAAGGAGATGGATCTTCAGTCTATGGCGGAAGAAATAGTTAAAAGGTAGTTAGAAATACTGCCCAGATGGAGACAGTTTGATAGATTGTCTACACTCATCTCCACTCATACTGTATATCATCTACACTCACCGAACACTTTATTAGGAACACTATACTAATACTGGGTAGGGCCTCCCTTTGCTCTCAAAACAGCCTCAATTCTTCATGGCATTGATTCCACAAGATGTTGGAAACATTCCTTTGAGATTCTGGTCCATGATGACGTGATTGCATCATGCAATTCCTGTCGATTTTTCAGGTGCACTTTCAAGCTGTGAATTTCCCGTTGTACCACATCCCAAAGGTGTTCTATTGGATTCAGATCCGGTGACTGGGAAGGCCACTGAAGGCCACTGAAGGCCACTGAAGAACACTGAACTTGTTACTTGTTGCCATGTTCATGAAACCAGTTTGAGACGCTTTTGCTTTGTGACATTATCATGCTGGAAGTAGCCATTAGAACATGAGTACATTGTGGTCATGAAGGGATGCACATGGTCAGCAACAATACTCAAATAGGCTGTGGCATTCAAGGGTGATTGATTGGTATTACCGGGCCCAAAGTGTGCCAAGAAAATATTCCCCACACCATTACACCACACATGAATGAGAAAGTGTACAGTGAGTGTTTGTAAAACCACTTACCTGACTTCTATTGGTATCTATCCATCAAATCATGGATGCAACTGAATTTTCTGAAACTCAACTGCAATAAATCGGAAATCCTCATCATCGGCCCAAAGTCTCACTCAACATCGATGGCTTCACCGTAACCCCCTCCAACCACGTCCGCAACCTCGGCATCATCTTTGACCCCACCCTCTCGTTCCTTCCCCACGCCAACCAGGTCACTAAATCTGTTTATTTCCACCTCAGGAACATTGCCCGCATCCGACCCTCCCTGTCCCTGTTCCGCTGCTGAAACACTTATCCACGCCTTCATAACTTCCCGACTCGACTACTGCAACAGCATCCTCTACGGTTTGCCTAATAACATCCTAAACAAATTCAAATACGTCCAGAGCTCTGCTGCCCGTCTGCTCACCTCCACTCATCGCCGTGACATTTACATTTACATTTTTTGGCATTTAGCAGACGCCTTATTCCAAAGCGACTTACAATCAATACATTTGAATACTAAGCATGTGAATCAGCAATCCACCATTCGTTGCAGGAAGAGTAATCTAGCTCGGGCCCGGGGCCACTGATAGAAGAAAAAACCTTCTCCCTATCGCCTTCTACTAAAACTTTTTTTCTTTTCTTTTTTTTTTTTTCCCCGGGAGAAACTGAGAAACAGTACAAGGGGGCAATAGAAGTTCTTAGGGACACAGTAGAGGGGAAAGTGGGTGTCTTTAGGAGACGTAGTGGTAAGGGTCAGAAGATGTCTCAGGAGGAGCAGTTAAGATGTAACCTGAAGAGATGGGTCTTCAGTCTACGACGGAAGATGGGTAGTGACTCAGCCGTTCTGACCACATCACCCCTGTCCTCCAAAACCTACACTGGCTCCCGGTCAAATTCAGGATCCAATTCAAAATCCTACTCACCACTTACAAAGCGATCAACAATCTGGCCCCCTAACTACCTTGCCGACCTCATCCCCCTCCACACCCCCTCCCGTTGCCTCAGGTCTGACGACCAAACCACCCTCAAGACCACCAGGACCAAGCTCCGGACCTGGGGTGATAGGGCCTTTTCAGCCGCAGCCACATCCCTCTGGAAAGCCCTCCCCAACCACATCAGACAGGCCAACACCCTCCCAACATTTAAACAGGCCCTCAAAACCCATGTGTCCCCAGCACTACCTTAATTAGGCCCCTATACTTTCTTTTATTTCTTTATTGTGTCGTTTTATTATTACTACTCAATCTTTTCAGTTTCTAAAGCGTCTTTGAGTGTCTAGAAAAGCGCTATGTAAGTCTAATGTATTATTATTATTATTATCTATATATTTACTTGAATGATTGTTTTAAAATGTAAAATTTAAACAGTTATGACGTATTAAAACAAACAAAAAACCACGCTCAAGTACGTTTATGTAATGGTGTTTTAAAGAGGGAAGGAAGGGACCATCATTTAGACTCCCTGGCTGCGCTTCCTGTCAAATTCCTACCGTCTCCCGCTAGATCAACCTTCTCACTGGCTACCAGTGGTGCTCAACTGGCTACCAGCGGCCCTCCGCGGCCCAGCCACGTTTTCACAAGACGACCTTTGGACACTTAATTCAATCACGGAGGTCAGTAGGTTAAGCGAAGTGCCTGGGGGGTCGTAAGCGCACGGGTGAACAAACAACGACACGCAAGACTTCTTCAGGACAGGCTGCTCATTGAAACGCCAGAGAAACTCTGTGTGTTTCATGTCTGTTTATTTTCTGTGAGAGAGAATGTTCTGTGAACGGCTCTCGGTGCTCTCCCCCTCGTAGTTCCTATGTTGGAGTCACACTGTGGGAACACGGTGACCGGGCAGCAACCGTGACTAGCAGCCGTTGGTGCGTCTCAATACTCCTCACCTCCTCCTTCCTCACTTCCTTCTCCACCCCCACGCTCGCGCTTAGAAGATGATCATGCTTTTTGAGGAGGAGGTCGAGGAGAAAGGATGGAATAGATGAAAGACTATTAGGACGACTGCCCAGTGACCAGACGTCTCTGGCTGAATTCCAAACCAAGCCGTTTTCATTTCATTTTTCATTTTAGGCATTAAGCAGATGCCTTATTCCAAAGCGACTTATAATCAATACATTTGACTTAAGTGAATCATCTATACACCAGCAGTCGTAGCAGGAAAAAATATCTATATTCAGGCCAGGGGCCATTGGCAGTCGTCGTGCTAGAAGAAAAAAATATTCTTTTTTTAATTTTACAAATAATACAAGGGGGTAGTAGGTGTCTCAGGAGAAACAGTATAGGGGGGAGGGCAGGTGTCTCTGGAGACACAGTGCAGGGGGGTAGTAGATGTGTCAGGAGGAGCAGTTAAGTTCCTCCAAATTCAACCCCTAGCTCCTACCTCATAAGCACTCCTGTAGGTCTGAAATGATTGGATTGATGTAATGCACTGTGATTGGTCCGCTTGGTAGCACATGATTCCGATATGATTCCGACTCTCTCGTAGGCCAAAATGCGGAAGCCATGATAGAAATGTCATTTACTTTTTCTGTAATTACTTATTAATAAAGATTTGAAAAATTATGATGACCATCGTATTATCTTAGTTTAATGTCATTTCAATGCATCATAGAACTTTTATTTACAACAAGCATAAAACAATTTTTGGGCTATTATGCCGCTTTGAGTACACTGTTCCAACGGAGCGCCCTATGGAAGCGTCAGGCACCACCTTCCTATAAGGAGCGCGATTCACATTTACGAGATGTACAATCCTGTTTATTTAGAAATAAATGATTAGTTACAGGGAGCCCCATGGCTGTTCGTTGGGTTTAAATGATATTTATGATAGACATATTTAATGTAACGTTATAAGAACTATGATTGGTCCGCTTAGTTGCGTCACATTCCGACTCTCTCGTAGGAATGCGGAAGCCATGACAGAAATGTTATTTACCTTTTCTGTAATTACTAGATTTTATTTTATATGATAACCATCGTATTATCTTAGTTTAATGTCATTTCAATGCATTATGGACATTTTCTTTACAACAAGCATAACAAGAAAAATCGCGATTATGCCACTATGAGTACACCGTTCCAACGGAGCGGATCAACGCGACGCAGAAGTATAAATTAGGAGAGCCCTTGCGTATGCTACGGCGTGGCCGCACGTAAATTCAACGCAGAACCATAAATTGGGCTTGAGTGTGATAAGGATATGACTGATTAGCTACATCACCGTTTTTTACTACGGATATGGAAGATATCCACTACAGTTTGGTTCAGTTAGCCTTGTAGTGTGTAAAGCCACGTAGTGTGTTGCTGGTAGGCTTTTAGTACATTTAGTTAGTTAGTCCTCTTCACCCCGTTGAGGGGCATAGGGCGTCCACCAGAGCTCTCCATCTCACTCTCTTTTGGGCCTGGGCCTTTGTTTCTTGCCAGCTCACCCTGATGTTCTTCAGGTCTTGGAGTGTGGAACGTCTCCAGGTGTTTTTCGGCCTTCCAGCTTTCCTCTTCCCCTGCGGGTTGTAGTCCAAGGCCTGTCTAGTGATGTTGTTGGAGTCCTTCCTAAGGGTGTGCCCTATCCAGCTCCACTTTCTCCTTTTAATGGTGGTAGCTATGCTGTCCTGGTTTGTTATTCTCCACAGCTCTTCATTTGTGATTCTGATGGGCCCCCACAGCTTGAGGATGTACCGCAGGCATTTGTTGACAAACACCTGGATCTTGCTTGTGAGGCCCTCGGTGGTCCTCCACGTTTCAGAGCCGTAGAGTAGGACAGTCTTCACATTGGTATTGAAGATCCGTAGCTTTGTGTTGTTGGAGAGTTGCTTGGACAGCCAGATGGGCCTGAGTATATTGAAGGCTACTTGTGCTTTGCTGATGCGTGCTACTATGTCCCTGTCTGCTCCTCCATCCCTGCTGATGTTGCTCCCTAGGTATATGAAGTGCTCCACGTCCTCTATGGCCTCTCCCCTGAGTGTGATTGGGTCATGTGTTTTCTGGTTTAGCTTCATGGTCTTAGTTTTCCCAATGTTGATCTTGAGTACAAGAGTACATTTGGGTTCCTCTAAAATACCAAGCTGAGGTGAGCTTTGACAGTGTCAATGGGAAAACTCTCTTTTAGGGAAAAACTGCCTTTCAGAATCAGTCTCTGTCACTACTGTGTGTCTAACCCACTGAGCTGATACAGGACAGCAGTCAGAGGAGAGGACAAGACTAGTCACAGTAGGGTGTATTACACTAGAGTGGGTGAGTCAAAAGAAAAGGCGTGATCAGCTCTGTTTTCTTAGCCCTCAGCCCCTGTTGGTTTAGCTCTTTAAATGGTCTCTAGTGTTTATTTATTTGTTTATTTAAAAGGATCCCCATTAGCTTATGCCGTAGCAGTTTGCTAATCTTCCTGGGGTCCACATATAATCAACAGACAAACACCTAATACATTAATACAACATATAATACATTAAAGGGACAATGCGTGACCCTCCGCGACATCCACACACTATCCCCCCGATACAGTAGTAAATACAACAAAATAAACTAAAATAAATAAAAATTTACAAAAAGGGCAAATATTATTAATCCATTAAAATATAAAGACCTATAAAGACATGATCCTAACGCAGTCATCTCTTCTATGAAAAAAGGAATCAACCAAAATAAACAAAGTGAAATAAAACAGCTCCTGTCATCAGCCACTTAATAGGTGCCTCTTCAGTCTCTTTTTGAATAACCTTTTACTTTTTTCTTGGCGGATATCGAGAGGTAATCCATTCCAAATTGTACTAGCTCTATAAAGCACTGTTCTTTTCAAAAAATGTGTTCTTGGGTGGGCTTTCATAATGTCACCATTGCCGGCCTTCCTGGTATTATGGCTATGAACAGTATTACAAAATACTATGTGATCTTGCAGGAACTCAGGTTTGTGTGTTCGCAGTGTATTGCTAAGAAATGTCACTGTGCCTGAGGCTAGCCTTTTCTCCACATTAAGCCACGATAGGCTAGACTGCATTTTATGAATGCTAGTTCTAGAAGAGCAACCCAGAACGAGCCTAGCAGCCCTGTTCTGAGCTACTTGTAATCTAGATAGTTCTGTTTTTGAGGCCGAGGCCCACACCACTGAGCAGTAATCCAGGTGAGTTAAAACTAGTGATCTACAGACTTGTTCCAGGATATGAGATGGTACATATGGTGCACATTGTCTTGTGATGTGAATGCCAACACCCATTTTCTGAATGATTCTGTTTATATGCTCTGACCATGACAGGTTGTTATCAATGACCAAACCAAGTAACTTTACTTTCTTCACTTGTTCGATGGGTTCCTTGGCTATATATAGATTCAATTTAGGCATAGAAGCCAGTTTGTGCCTAGACCCAAAAACAATACTCTGAGTTTTGGATATATTCAAAACAAGCTTGTTCAATGTAATCCATTCATGCACCATTTCTAATTCTTTTGAAAGAACTTGATTGAGTTCGTTATACGTATTTGCTGCATAATAAATTGTAGAGTCATCGGCATACATCACAATACAAGAACTTTTTATAGCATAAGGCAAATCATTAGTGAAAATAGAGAAGAGGAGTGGTCCAAGACAACTTCCTTGAGGCACACCACAAGCTAATTTGCTACTATTCGATAAGCTGCCATTATAGTACACTCTCTGTGTTCTTGCAAAGAGATAGCTTTTAATTAGGGTAATGGCAGGAGGTGTGAACCTGTAACATGTGAGCTTTCTAATTAACAGCTCATGATCAATGACGTCAAAAGCAGCACTGAAGTCTAGCAACACTGCAGCCACTACCTTTGAGTTATCAATTTCTCCTAACCAGTCATCGGTCATCTGTGTGAGCGCAGTTGAGGTAGAATGGCCTTGCCTGTACGCATGTTGGTATTTGGTGGTTAGTCCATTTGACGTGAAATAGTCCTGAATCTGAACATAAATAATCCTTTCCATGACTTTGCTGAGTACAGGAAGAATACTTATAGGACGACTGTTAGGTCCACTGAAAGTTGTTCTACTATCCTTTGGCAGTGGTATAATTTTACCCTCTTTCCACAATCCAGGACACATTCCACTTAATAAACATCTATTTAATATATGACCTATAGGCCCAGAAATGTGATTAGCGGCTATCTTCAATATCTTACTGTCTAGGTTGTCAGTACCCGCCGAACCATAAGCAGGGAGGGACTCCAGCAACTTCCTAACCTCCTCAGTGTCAACACATTGAAATTCAAATGAACAGTTCTTACCCTTCATTATTTCGTTGCTTATTAGTTTACAAGTGTTGGAATTGGTGCAGCACATGTTCTGTCTCAATTTGTCAGTTTTACTTACAAAAAAATTATTAAAGTAATTAGCAATATCTAGTGGTTTTGTTAGGAACATCCCATTGGCTTCAACAAATGAAGCACACCCATTTTTCCTTCTTCCCATGATTTCATTCAGAGTGTTCCAAAGTTGTTTACCATCATGTCTAACATCACTTATTCTTTGCTTATAATATTCCTTCTTTTTGGTTTTGTTCAATTTAGTTACCAGATTTCTCAATCTACAATAATTTAGTCTGTCATCTAGTAAACAAGATTTTACTGACACCCTTTTAGCTTCATCCCTTTGTTTCATTAAACATTTCATACCCTCATCAATCCAAGGGGCAGTTCTGGATTTCACTGTGAACTTTTTCATGGGGGCATGTCTATTAACTAGTTCCATAAAAACATTCATGAAAACATTTAAAGAAATCTCTGGGTCATCAGCAGTGTACACATCATTCCAATCTAAATTTCCAACATCATGTATGAAATTGTCTTCATTAAAACTTTTGTATGTCCTTTTGAAAACAATTTTAGGGCTTGCTTTTGGAATCTTTGATTTTCTTGCAGTAGCAACCATATTATGATCACTGAATCCTACTGGCAAAGAAACTGGCTTTGAACAGTGCTCAGAGACATTGGTGTAAATATGATCAATGCATGTTGAAGAAGTATATCCTGCATGATTGGTAAAGATTCTTGTTGGCATAGAGACTATTTGTGACAAATTACAAGCACTAATTAGTGATGACAACTTATTCTTCAAGGAGCAGTTACTAGCTAGCCAGTCAACATTCATGTCTCCAAGCAAGTAAATTTCACTCTTTGTATCAGCAACTCTGTCAATCATATCACATACATCATTCAAATACTGAGAGTGTGCTCCAGGGGGCCTGTAGCAGCAGCCCACCAATATTGGTTTCAAGTGGGGTAGATGTACTTGAACCCACAGTGCTTCTACATTATTACACATAAATTCCACACACAATTTTGAAGGAAGATGACTTTGTATGTAAATAGCCACTCCCCCTCCATATTTGTCTCTGTCCCTCCTGAACAGAGAGTAACCCTCTAATGATACCGCCGAGTCTTGAATGGAAGAGTCAAGGTGAGTCTCAGACAATGCCAGTATGTGAATGGTATTACCTTGCACTAGGCAGTTCAATTCATGAGTCTTGTTCTTGATACTACATATATTCACATGTGCAATCACCAAGCCTTTGTTTGGAAGATTTAAAGAGTTCAAGTCCATGATATTAAGCAGTAACCTAAAATGAATCTAACATCATCGCAGGCCCAGTAGGCCTGAGATGTTTGAGTTACGAACCTTCAAACTTGGCTGCGTTTTCGTCTTTGCCTCCCGCTCCTTTGCTTGAGTGTCGGGATGCAGGGTGGACGATGAGTTTATCATAGCGCAGGAATGCTATTTCTCCTCTCGCACGTGCAAGCTTCATCGCTGGTATGAGTTCTTTGCGTTTTTGGCGAACAGCATCTGGATAGTCCTCGTTGATGTACACATCGGTCCCTTTTAGGTCTTTAGCTTTCTCCATTACTCTGGCTTTGTCCTTGAATCTAAAGAATCTTGCAACAATTGGTCTGCTGGCTCTCTGTTCAGTCGATTTTCCAGTCCGATGCACCCGTTCAAATTCCATGCCTGTGAGTTTGAGTTTGTCAGAGAGGAGCTTCAGCACCTTCTCCTCTGATTCAGCCCAGCTCTCATTTCCAGACTCTGGAATACCGTCAATCACAATGTTCTTTCGTCGCGACTGACCCTCCAAGTAGTCTAACTTTGGCAGGAATGAGCGAATGTTCGTAGCAACAACTGAAACATCTAAGTCAATTTCAGTGAGCTTCGTGGCTGATGTCTCCGATTTGGCGCGGAGCTCATCCACATCCTTTTGGGTGTAGTGGAGGCTTTCCCTTAGACCGCTTATTTCCTTCACAAACTCATCCAGTCTCTTATTGTTTGACTCGGTCACAATTGTCAAAAAGATCTTAAAGCTGCTCTCCTGTTGTTCCAACATCTCTCTATAAAAGAGTCTCTGCTGTTCCAACATTTCATGCACCTGGGTTAAGGTCACAAAGTCATTTCCCGCATCCTCCTCGTTTTTCTTGCCTCTCTTTGACATGTTTTTAGTAATGTTTACAACAATGTTTTGTAGGCTGGGCTGGGCAGGAGAGCCTGGGCCTGGTGGTGAAGGCTGGGCTGGGCAGGAGAGCCTGGGCCTGGTGGTGTAGGCTGGGCTGGGCAGGAGAGCCTGGGCCTGGTGGTGTAGGCTGGGCTGGACAGGAGAGCCTGGGCCTGGTGGTGAAGGCTGGGCTGGGCAGGAGAGCCTGGGCCTGGTGGTGAAGGCTGGGCTGGACAGGAGAGCCTGGGCCTGGTGGTGAAGGCTGGGCTGGACAGGAGAGCCTGGGCCTGGTGGTGAAGGCTGGGCTGGGCAGGAGAGCCTGGGCCTGGTGGTGTAGGCTGGGCTGGACAGGAGAGCCTGGGCCTGGTGGTGTAGGCTGGGCTGGGCAGGAGAGCCTGGGCCTGGTGGTGTAGGCTGGGCTGGACAGGAGAGCCTGGGCCTGGTGGTGAAGGCTGGGCTGGACAGGAGAGCCTGGGCCTGGTGGTGTAGGCTGGGCTGGACAGGAGAGCCTGGGCCTGGTGGTGAAGGCTGGGCTGGACAGGAGAGCCTGGGCCTGGTGGTGAAGGCTGGGCTGGACAGGAGAGCCTGGGCCTGGTGGTGAAGGCTGGGCTGGACAGGAGAGCCTGGGCCTGGTGGTGTAGGCTGGGCTGGACAGGAGAGCCTGGGCCTGGTGGTGAAGGCTGGGCTGGGCAGGAGAGCCTGGGCCTGGTGGTGTAGGCTGGGCTGGACAGGAGAGCCTGGGCCTGGTGGTGAAGGCTGGGCTGGACAGGAGAGCCTGGGCCTGGTGGTGAAGGCTGGGCTGGACAGGAGTCCAGCGACCAGGGCCTTGGCTAGATGGATGCAGCTTAGCAGCAGTGCTAATGCGGTGTGGTGTTGGGCTGAAGCCTGTGCCTAGTCCAATGTTGGTCTTAACTTTCACTTTTTGGTGTCCAATTTATTGATTGTTAGAGAACAAAATACTCAAACCTTCAATTGTGAAGTTTTGATAACAAAAATACAGAGGATTGCCAAGATATATGAAGGATTGGAATTTCACCAGCAAACAATGTGTGCAGCCTACACAGTGTGAGGAGGGGATAGAGGGGGATAGAGGGGGGGTGGAGCTAGTTGACGCCATGTGTTCCTGGGGCGGTTCAGGGGTTGGGGAGTTTGGGGACGTGGGATGCGGACAGCGTGGGTCAACGGGCCGCCATGAACCCTGACTGCTGCTGCTTCCTGTTTGGCTCCGGCCCGAACGCCGGAGAATGTGGGAGACATGGGGGATTGTGTCAGAGCCGGGTACGGGTCCTCCTGCACGCTCGCCTCTGCACAGACGCTCGCCGAGAATTTCACAAGAGCGCAAGACCAGATAACTGCTGTGTTATCGCATATTTAAAGTGACTCCCTTCAGTGAAATATTGAATTTGACAAATAGTTATTGTGTGGTGTCCGTCGATGGTATCGCCTACATTCAAAACACTTCGAAAGGAGGAGGTGTCAACTGAATGTTTGGACTGGATAGTACATTTGGAAAGAGGAAGTCCATATGTTCCTGCCTGTGTCGTTCTCAGGAATGCTCGAGCGAACCTCAGGCAGTGGGTTTGTAGTTTAATGACGACCACAGACACTGTGTCCCACCGCTTCACAATGTGAGCGCAATCTTGTTCGACGTGTCTCTTTAATGGCTGCACACAAATTGGCCCACCGGGGACGAGTCTATTGAATTGAATTAATTTCGGAATGAAAAGTGACTCTCCATGACAATGACCCACAACTATGTTTACATGTACGTATACAAACACACACACACGCGCACACACAAACACACACACACGCACACACACTGAAAGTATTTTGTTTCTTTTTGTACAGTAATGTGGAAACAATTGGAGAGATCTGTCAACAGTCTCTATCTCACTCCACTACATTTACAGTAATGCTCTCAATATGGCTATAAAGAAGAGGCCTCCCACTTACCCCTACTGTTTGGAACCACCACCACACATGGAACCATCCCCCTAGCAACCATTCCCAGGGAAATGTCTATTCATGTGCCAACAAGAAGTTTGAATAAAAACACCTGTATGATATATCTACGACTTGGATTTCTTTTGAGTCTGTGTGGTGATCAAATATCAAGAAGTGTGACCCCACTGAGTGTTAACACACTAAACATAATATAGAGGAGATAAGAGGTGTTTTTAGATTCATAAATGGCAGCAGCGATGACAGATTAATGCCAACGTGTCTGCTGGGGGAAGGTGCCAGGTTTAGCGCCTCACGTCACCTCTCATTCGGTTCGTCTCGGCGCCTCCACAGCGGTCTCCTCCGGTGGTGATACTTACCGCTCTCATCACCTTCTCTTCACACCAAGGTGTCACGGTTCCGCCGATGCTTTGACATGATTTTGCTATTAGCTGTGTGGTGTGTGTGTGTCTGTGTGTGTGCGTGCGTGTGTGTGCATGCGTGTGGTGTGTGTGTATGTGTGTGTGTGCGTGTGGTGTGTGTGTGTCTGTGTGTGTGCGTGCGTGTGTGTGTGTGCGTTCGTGTGCGCGTGCATGTGTGTGTCTGTGTGCGTGTATGTGCATGTGATCCGGGGTGTGCGTGTGCGTGCATGCGTGTGTGGTGTATGTGTGTGCGTGCGTGTGTGTGTGTGTCTGTGTGCGTGTATGTGCATGTGATCCGGGGTAAAATCCAGTGGAAAGGTGGTAATTAAGTGAAGTTATTTATACACCGTAATGTGTGGAGACGATTGCTGCTATCAGTCAATTACCTCACTAGGTCTGTCAGTGGCGTTACGACAGGGTGGAACAGCAGGGCTCAGCTCCAGACATGGATTCCGATGGCAGAGTGTTCTTTTGTTAATTACACACAGGAATGTATTAGAAGAAGTGTGAGCTGGCTCATCTCTGCTAGTGATGGGGCTGCCTGGGCTAGACAGTGTGACAGATAAGAGAACAACCCCCCCAAAAAAGTTGAATTCTCTCAAGATTTGTACCAATGTTGTACTGATGAGAAAGTGAAAAATGCATAAGAGATCCATCTAATAATAATAATAATAATAATAATAATAATATGTGTGTTTGTGTTGCAGTAGCAGCATCTTCTTGAATGCCTCTTCTTGAATGTCTCTGCTTATCAGATATCAGTCGTTCCCATGGTTCTTCCATTAGCTTGGATTCAGAGCTGTTACGTTTCACAGGCCAATCTTCCCACAGGGCAAGTTACTGAGGTGAGCAGCAGTCAAACTCATTTCACATCTGAGTGACCAGTCAACGGAGCAGGCTCTGAAGTTACTGCTATAGGCACAGATCTAGGATCAGCTCAGCCTCACCAAATCCTACCCTTAACCATCGGGGCAGAAACATGTAAAACTGGCCCAAGACCAGGGGCCTCATTTATAGAAAGTACTCAAATTTGATCTTACCCGTGTCGTACGTAGAAAACCACGTCAACGTAGTGATTTATACAATTTCAACGTGAGTCAATTTGACCGTGGAAACGATCATAGCTCTACGTCGAGTATTGACCTTGCGTACGCACATTACCTGGTTATGCGGAGTTATTACAGGCATGTGAGCCGCACTGCCTAGTGTATTCATGCAAGTGGCTCGTAATAAAATTAACGATGTTGTTATCAGCCGAGAAAATGAGTTTAATTCAAGATTTTAAAGGAACTGATGTTTATGATTGTATTTCAGTCTTCCTTTATATCCCTCCGGAGCTGTCTATCTCCCCTTCAACATGCCTAGTGCGTTCCACAACGGACCTTGCCCGGCCACGCGCTAAATTATACTGGATTTTCTCCGGTGTCTGGGAGTTCGCAAAGGGAGTGAGCAGCCATATAAGAATAAGACCACCTGATAAGAATAAGACCATTATATTATTACAGTATAAGCAGCACTCGAGTTGAGGGGGGATGGCATCCCCCCAGAAATAAAAACAGTCAAAATCGTCCCCCTCTTTCCATACTTTATGTCATTTTATCAATGAACGTGGTATTACTGCTATTTCAAGGTGCGAGGGGGCACGCACACATGCAATGACATTTTTACCAAGTTACTGACACTGAAGTCACTGACGCTGAGGGGATGCTAAAATTGTCCTCATATGATAAAATCCACCACCTCCCCTGATTTTCTTTTTCAATTTGAGTACTGAGTATAAGCATGTGCCTGGTTAGTTGTCATGATCAAACGTTACAAATGCAACTTACCGAGAAGCCACCCTTCTCTGCCCTCTCCCGCTTCCAGACGAACGCCTACCCTATATTATAGCACTTAATTCAGCCGCTATAATTGAGCCGCTATCACAGGGCGTTAATACAAACCTCATTCACCTGCGTTGGTATTTATAGAAGGAAGCACGTACGCAACTTTAAACCATCGCAGCCCGTTTTATAAATAATGCTTACGTCCGTTTAGAAAAATGTGCTTACGTGAAAGTCAAAGATGACGTTCAAGTACTTTTTTATAAATGAGGCCCCAGTGCCTAGGGGCAACCTCACCCCTCTCCCCAATACATTCTCACAGACGGTTTTCTGTCCATTGACCCAGTCTCCTCAACCCCATTGAGGGAAGGGGATTGACAATTTAAAACCCTACGGATCACTGTGCAGATAGCTCAAGCTAAATGAAACCAATGGAAAACAACGTTTCCTGACAAGGAAAAGAGTGTACGCCCAGAGAATGGTAAGAATGTTAACAAGGGGAGGAAACAAGAACAATTGGAGAGTAAATGAGTGAATGTACAACCAGAAAGACAGACATTCTTTCCTAAAAGCCATCCTGAGTTTGTTGAGCTGCTGTGAACAGCAGGAGTGGACTGTGGTTAGATTCCCATGGTTAGTCAAACTTTAACTTTTAAATTGAAGGCATATACTGGTCAGACAGAGCTCGGGATGTATAGCAGATGTGAATTGGAATCCCTATCTGGTGATGAGGTAGCCCTATCTCAAGACTTCTAAGGCCCGCTCTTGGACCTCATCCAAGCAAGAGACCAGGCTTCGATTCCTACATGTCACCCAAGAGCATCCATCACTCAGGTATTGAAGAATAGGAACCATGGGACAAACTAACAATGGAATGTGTCACGTTCTAATGCTTTGGTCCACATATCGGGATCTGATGTAATGATCGGACTTCTCTTTCAAAAAATGTGAATACATTTCCGTGTTGTTGAAAATCAATGACACATCGCTAGTCAACTAACACAGCTTGTTTTGTGAGCCTGCTAACAAGGTGAAGTAGTGTTATAGTTAACTAGGTAGCAGTGGGGATTACTCACCGAATCCATTGCGTTGCAGTATTTTGGCTTGACTAGCGAGTTTGTGTTGTGATTCTCAACATAAGAACATAGTTCTGTGTTTCAAAAGAAAAGTCAGAACATTTTTTGGCTGCCGATATGCGGACCAAAAGACTAGAACGTGTCACATATGTCCTCTAAGGCAACAACACTGTCCAAATCTAAAGGATGCTAATCGCATGGAGTCTGCTAGACATCACGCTATATTTGCTCATGACACTTATTTCACTTTCTTTGAAGAAAACATGCCTTCTTTTCAAGTGTTCTAAGTATCTCTCTGTCAGAGTATATCAATCTAATTTATGTTAAAAAATAACACATCTCAAAGCATTTATATCTCTCTAAGCCCCTGTTCTGACATATTTTACACATTAAATGATTCACTTTATGAGTCATAAAGGAAGTCTGTGGACCAATCACAACCCTGGAACTCTAGACTATGACGATGATGGTAGAAAAAAAAATTGCTTCCTGTCAAACAGTTCATGTCAATTATAACAGAAAACACATGTTTGTTATCAGGCTAATCTCGGCTGCATCATGATGTTCTATGTATAGTGTGGGCTGACTCACTTGTTCACACCAGCGCCCCATCATGAATCAAAAATGTCTGTTAATGTACACAGTCGGCTGATATGACGGTCTATGACCCAAACCTCAGCCTGCTCCTCGGCTAGCTCATCATGGGAAACAATCACACACATCTTGACCTTATATGGGCGTGGGGAGAAAACTTCTTCCTGTGGTTCCCTGACTGACTGACTGACTGAGAATTCCTACTTTGCTTTCATTCTTAGACACACACACACACACACACACACACACACACACACACACACACACACACACACACACAGACTGAACTCACTTACATTCCGTCACAGAGCTCACTATGGGGGCAGATCAGCAATGTCACAGAGCCGATTTCACACAGAGTTAAATGGATTCTCTCTAGTGACTTGTGGCAGCCAGACGCGTGGGTAGCTTTTCCCCACATCCAGGGCAGAGTAACTGGGAATGGGATTGTACCGTTTCTATAACATTACAACAAATGAAATGCTTAAGCTCAATAACTGTTCCAATTCTCAAAATGTTAGGTAATAACAAAACATCAACAGTATTCTGTGTATGTACCTAAACATCGCATTGTAATGTTTGGTTATAATATCTGGAATAAAATATAATATTGTTAAATTCATGAGTGTGTGTGTGTCTTCATATGAAGAACCCCTTTTGGTGCTAGGTAGGTAGCACCTTGTTTTACAAGACTGTATTCAGCCAGAGCTGGAATGCATTGGGAGAATCTGAGGAGGTTCAGTGGAAAGTGTATCCGAACAAACCGGGTCATCTATAAAAACCATAGGCGGCAACCCTTATCTCTCTCTCTCTCTTCTACAAAAAGGAAATTCTTGGCCGAACATCCTCAAAAACATCTTCTTTTGAGCGATTATTCTCCTGTCCTCTTTAAACCATCTGACACTTTCCTGGACACCCGGCCTGTCTTCACAAATGATAAACGCTCGGTACGAGACATCTGTTACGAGGTGTTTACTAATATGACATGTTATGAAGATCTCCATGACGTCTCCATGATCTCCTGCTTGTGTATTCCTGGTACATTCCCCTGGTCAAATCTCATTTTCTACAAACTGACAGGGATTCTGGATTTACTCAAGGCCAGCAGGAGGGCAACATTAATCAAATAAATTCTAAACAGAGAAAGAATCACAACGTTTATGGGGAAAATATCCAGACAGTGGAACTTGTAGGTGTTTCTGAGTCCACAGTAGAGACCAGGTTAGGATTCCTAGAGGAACTCCAGTCGATATAGTAGTTTCAGGGCCTTGTGTTTGTGTAAGAGTATCACCAAGGAGAGTAAACATACTGACTGCACTCCACGCCATCCTGGGAACAATCTGGGCTGTCTAGTGGATGGCTATGGTTAGCATTGCGCAGTGACATCATCTGACCTGAGGGGTGTCATCCTCACCCAACCAGTACCTAGGTTTCGGTAGGGTACCTCGAGCTTCAACAACACTTTGTCATGTGACAAGGTATCGAATCCAGCCTTGCTCATGACGGATCACACCTGCGCCGATTGAAGACGGACTGGAACATAACCAGTGTCTAGAACCAGGAGCTGTGCAGTCACTGTCTTGTGTTGAGAGGTCAGCTAAGTTACTACATGTCTTAGTTACCTACCAAGTAAATTGTATTCAGATGTTAAGTCCTGATTGGTTAGAAATCGTACGCGTCAGTTAAACCCCGCTGACGTATACACTTAATTCCCACGTGTCTGTTTCGAAACACAAACAAGATCCTTACGGCGTACCCTAGTGAAGAGCGACAACAACCACGAGTCCTTCTAAAAAAATAACGGGTACACACCCGCCAGCCTGCTCTGTGTGTTTGAAGTCCTGATGAGCCGTTTCATGTACTCTTACAAGGAGGCATTGTTTGAGTTCTCCTCAAAAAATCCTGTGGAACTAATTCAAAACACATACTTTTTCACCATAGGATGCAGGGGCTTGAGGCTCACAGGGACAAGGGCTTTGATAATAGAAAGGCTATATTGTCTTGTACACTGTCTATGTCAGACTCCAGCTTGGAGCTTGTGTGTAGCCTGGGTTGATTGGTTTGGCCCCCAGAGTGAAGAAGATGTCCCCTCTGTAACAAAACTAGGATCCTAGGACCCTACACAAAATCCTACATTTAACCATTAAAGGGAGAGACGCAAAACTGACCCACAATCAGTGTCTAGTGTCTTTTTTTTCTTCTTCTGAGAACGTATCTCATTCGCAGCAACAACCTGTGATTTCTTACCCTGTGGTGTCCACTGATATTAAACATACAATAAAAGATGACAACATCCAAGCTTGGTTCGCAGTGTAAAGTCAAAGAGGATGCTGCTAAGAGACTGATCCCTGGTCATATGTTCTCGAGTGACAGGGGGGAAAGTAACCCAAATCTGTACATTGCACCATGTTGTGGGTTGCAGCACATATAGGTTTATGTGCATGAAAATCCTACATGTATTATTATTGAGTATCATTTGACCTGCACCCAGATGTCTCTATTCAGAAAAGTCAATCACCTGGTAGAACCCTCAGTTGAGTCAATTCAATCATACACCAGGCCAATAAATGGAGAACACACACACACACACACACACACACACACATACACACACACACACACACACACACACACACACACACACACACACATACACACAGCCTCACTATGAAAGCAAGCAGGCTGAATCTTGAGCAGCACCCAGAGGTGAACATGCAGAGCCAGTACAGAACACTACAACTCTATGTTCTCTACTACCATCTCTATGTTCTCTATGTTCTCTACTACCATCTCTATGTTCTCTATGTTCTCTACTATCATCTCTATGTTCTCTATGTTCTCTACTATCATCTCTATGTTCTCTATGTTCTCTACTAGCATCTCTATGTTCTCTATGTTCTCTACTACCATCTCTATGTTCTCTATGTTCTCTACTATCATCTCTATGTTCTCTATGTTCTCTACTATCATCTCTATGTTCTCTATGTTCTCTACTATCATCTCTATGTTCTCTATGTTCTCTACTATCATCTCTATGTTCTCTACTATCTTCTCTTTGTTCTCTATGTTCTCTACTACCATCTCTATGTTCTCTATGTTCTCTACTATCATCTCTATGTTCTCTATGTTCTCTACTATCATCTCTATGTTCTCTACTATCATCTCTATGTTCTCTACTATCATCTCTTTGTTCTCTATGTTCTCTACTACCATCTCTATGTTCTCTATGTTCTCTACTATCATCTCTATGTTCTCTACTATCATCTCTATGTTCTCTACTATCATCTCTATGTTCTCTATGTTCTCTACTATCATCTCTATGTTCTCTATGTTCTCTACTATCATCTCTATGTTCTCTACTATCATCTCTATGTTCTCTACTATCATCTCTATGTTCTCTACTATCATCTCTATGTTCTCTATGTTCTCTACTACCATCTCTATGTTCTCTATGTTCTCTACTACCATCTCTATGTTCTCTATGTTCTCTACTATCATCTCTATGTTCTCTATGTTCTCTACTATCATCTCTATGTTCTCTATGTTCTCTACTATCATCTCTATGTTCTCTATGTTCTCTACTATCATCTCTATGTTCTCTATGTTCTCTACTATCATCTCTATGTTCTCTATGTTCTCTACTATCATCTCTATGTTCTCTATGTTCTCTACTATCATCTCTATGTTCTCTATGTTCTCTACTATCATCTCTATGTTCTCTACTATCATCTCTATGTTCTCTACTATCATCTCTATGTTCTCTACTATCATCTCTATGTTCTCTATGTTCTCTACTACCATCTCTATGTTCTCTATGTTCTCTACTATCATCTCTATGTTCTCTATGTTCTCTACTATCATCTCTATGTTCTCTATGTTCTCTACTACCATCTCTATGTTCTCTATGTTCTCTACTATCATCTCTATGTTCTCTATGTTCTCTACTATCATCTCTATGTTCTCTACTATCATCTCTATGTTCTCTACTATCTTCTCTTTGTTCTCTATGTTCTCTACTACCATCTCTATGTTCTCTATGTTCTCTACTATCATCTCTATGTTCTCTATGTTCTCTACTATCATCTCTATGTTCTCTACTATCATCTCTATGTTCTCTACTATCATCTCTTTGTTCTCTATGTTCTCTACTACCATCTCTATGTTCTCTATGTTCTCTACTATCATCTCTATGTTCTCTATGTTCTCTACTATCATCTCTATGTTCTCTACTATCATCTCTATGTTCTCTACTATCATCTCTATGTTCTCTATGTTCTCTACTACCATCTCTATGTTCTCTATGTTCTCTACTATCATCTCTATGTTCTCTATGTTCTCTACTAGCATCTCTATGTTCTCTATGTTCTCTACTACATCTCTATGTTCTCTATGTTCTCTACTACCATCTCTATGTTCTCTACTACCTTCTCTATGTTCTCTATGTTCTCTACTACCATCTCTATGTTCTCTATGTTCTCTACTATCATCTCTATGTTCTCTATGTTCTCTACTATCATCTCTATGTTCTCTATGTTCTCTACTATCATCTCTATGTTCTCTATGTTCTCTACTATCATCTCTATGTTCTCTACTATCATCTCTATGTTCTCTACTATCTTCTCTTTGTTCTCTATGTTCTCTACTACCATCTCTATGTTCTCTATGTTCTCTACTATCATCTCTATGTTCTCTATGTTCTCTACTATCAT
Organism: Nansenia antarctica; assembly: GCF_963989245.1. Taxonomy (NCBI): domain Eukaryota; kingdom Metazoa; phylum Chordata; class Actinopteri; order Argentiniformes; family Microstomatidae; genus Nansenia; species Nansenia antarctica. The sequence continues at coordinate 43,233,920 of NC_137677.1, forward strand.
CTCTATGTTCTCTACTATCATCTCTATGTTCTCTACTATCATCTCTTTGTTCTCTATGTTCTCTACTACCATCTCTATGTTCTCTATGTTCTCTACTATCATCTCTATGTTCTCTATGTTCTCTACTATCATCTCTATGTTCTCTACTATCATCTCTATGTTCTCTACTATCATCTCTATGTTCTCTACTATCATCTCTATGTTCTCTATGTTCTCTACTACCATCTCTATGTTCTCTATGTTCTCTACTATCATCTCTATGTTCTCTATGTTCTCTACTATCATCTCTATGTTCTCTACTATCATCTCTATGTTCTCTACTAGCATCTCTATGTTCTCTATGTTCTTTACTACCATCTCTATGTTCTCTACTATCATCTCTATGTTCTCTATGTTCTCTACTATCATCTCTATTCTTCAATGGTGAAAGGTTAACAGTCTGTGCCATAACCCTGACTGCATCTGTGGCCTGTGTTAAAGCCTGCCATCACAACACACATTCACACGAGCGCACACGCATTCACACACACACACACACACACACACACACACACACACACACACACACACACACACACACACACTCACACACACACACACACACACACACACATACATACTCACACACACACACACACACACATACATACACACACACACACACACAGATCCCAGATGTGAGCCTACAGTATATATCTTTGCACTGGAGCTTTCTTTTTAGACGCTCGTCTGACAACATTCGGGAAGACAAAGCAACTGAGAGGACCAGAGCGTGCAGGTCCTGTATTTGTGTCACAAAGCAAGAAACAGTGGGGCGACAGTACCATCTGTTGGCCATATATCATAGCACCATCATTTCCCTCTAACAAGCACATTTTTAGAGGGAAACAACATTACCGTACATTTCAATAAAAAACATTCATCAGAGAGCACACTCTCTGCACAATGCTATATGTAAAGCTTTTTGAATTGGCCCTGTTGTATGAAATGTGCTATACAAATCAACTTGCCTTGCCAGTCTTCCTGGAGTAACTTAAGGCTGAGTGCCTTGTTCATGGGCTCACTAATGGTGGTGTTCCCAGGTGGGATTTGAACTCATGACCTTCTGATCACCTCAATGTCCACTAGATCGACCCCAAAAACCTGAGGTGTACTTGATTTAACTTGACTTGCATGCAGACCTCACACTTTTGAGATGATTCCGTTGGTTCCATTGTGCCTGACATGCAAAACTAAAAATAATTGAAATATGTAGTATTTATCAGTAAAGGTGTGGTATGGATTATATTCTAGAATATGAAGCACATGCTTAGAGAAGGGAGAGTAGGACCTGATGTGAATCTCATGGATAGTTTCAGACCCAATCAACGCCTCGTGGGGGAGGGGCACATTCCTCGTTCTCCATGCTCATAAAACAACAGAAGCCCATGTGCAAACAATTATTCATGGTGAAATTCCTACATTCCTATCATAAGTATGATATTATACTAACAATTTCTGCCTGAATAAGCAATTTTCAAAATGAAAGAAATGTCCAAAGGCATACCTATATCACAGAATCATAGAGATGAATGACATTGCAAAGCCTAGTGTGAATTGATTCTATTTGAACATGACAAGCACTTTTGACAATAGCAAATGCTTCATGTTTGGATTTTGGATGATGTCACATTTGATTCTTGTGCATTTTTTCGAGTACCTCCACTCCTGGGATGTCAGCCGCAGAGAGCGGTATTGCTTTTATATTCTTCCTAAGGGGAAGTGGAAGTCATTGTATTTGTTTGCCTTATAGGTCTCCACCCCTCCCTAACGCACTTCTGCCTTGAATTTTCCCCAGGCTTTCCGAACATGAGACCTATAAGGTGAGAAGACGTCTGGGAGCGTAGGTTAAGGGCATATCAACACAACATTTCTCCTGTAAAGTTCACAAGTGAAGTTGACAAGTGCCATGATCACTTAGGGACCTGGCATGTCCCTGTCATTTACCAGTAGTGTTGTTAATCTTGTCCTGCTCCAGATCGTCATGTTACCTGTACATTCCCAGTAATGAGTCTGTGGTAATAGTCTAACTCTAATGTATGAACTTCCACTTCAGCTCCCTAACCCTCCCCTCCTTCTTTAGATAGATAGATAGATAGATAGACTTTATTTGTCATTGTTACAGTACAGGTACCAAACAACGAAATTTAGGAGGGGAGGCTCCCCTGGTGTTTAAGAAAGGAAAAAGAAACACATTTTGGAAAAAGCATAGATGCATAAAATCACAAGAAGATAAGGAGCTGGTTTACATCAATAGAGGCTATGTACACAATCCACTGTACTATACTGCACAGATAGTCAACTAGGGTTGTCATATTGCACAAGAAAGTATTTTTTCACATTTTTTTAAAGTGTCACAGTTTGCAGGCTTGAAAATGTACATGTTTGTGCCTCAGCACTAGCTGCCATTACAATCCGTCCGGACTTGTCCTGGGCCCAGAACTTAGGCCTTTTCTGTGTTCAGGGCCTTGACGGCCCTGTGGTAGAAGCTGTCCTTCAGTCTGTTTGTCCTAGCGGCCGGGGTCCTGTACCTCCTGTTCGAGGGCAGCAGACAGCTTTACCTGCATTGCATTGACATGTGTAAACAGTTACCCAGGTAAAACACAGTAAATCAAGGTCTGGATTGACAGTCCTACTGCAAGTCCTCCTTAGTGTTCAAGTGTCTTGAGTTTGACAGTAAGACGGAGATATGGTGTATCTATAGTGAGTTTGACAGTAAGACAGAGATATGGTATATCTACAGGAAGTTTGACAGTAAGACAGAGATAAGGTACAGTTAGGTTCACATTTGGACACTGACAGAATGTTTGTTATTTTAGCTGTTTACCAAAAGATATTTAAGTTACAGTTATATAATTAATAGGGGCTTAAAGTGCAGACTATCAGTTTTAGGGTAAGAGTATGCACATCCATATTGGAGGAAGGTTTTAGGAATTACAGCTCTTTAATATGGAGCTCCTTCTTCAAGGGACCAAACGTAATTAGACAATTTACTCAAAAGCTGTTTCATGGACCTGTGTGGACTATTCCTTCATTATGGACCGGTGTGGGCTATTCCTTCTTTTATAAATTAAGCAGGTAAAAGGTCTGAGTTGATTCCAAGTGTGGCATTCATATTTGGAAGCTGTTGCCACACACAACATGTAGTCAACTGAGTTCTCAATGCAAGTGAAACAATGCAAGTGAAACAGGCCATCCTTAGGCTGCAAAAACCAAAACCAAATCCATCAGAGAGATAGCAGGAACATTTGGAGTGGCCAAATCAACAGTTTGATACATTCTGAGAAAAAAAGAAAGGTCTGGACATCCACAGAACAACAACAGTGGTGGATGATCGCAGGATCCTTTACATAAGAAAAACCCCTTCACAACATCCAGCCAAATGGAGGACAGTCTCCAGGAGGTAGGCATATCATTATCCAAGTCTACCATAAAGAGAAGACTTCACACAAACAAATACAGAGGGTTCACCACAAGGTGCAAGCCATATGCCTCAAGAATAGAAAGGCCAGATTAGACTTGCCAAAAAACATCTAAAAACGCCAGCCCAGTTCTGGAACAACATTCTAACTGTTGTGGCCCAGGAGGTAGAGCCAGCGTCTAATGATCGCATGGTTGGCAGTTCGGTGGTTCAATCCCCAGCTGTCCACATGGTGTCCTTGGGCAAGACACTGAACCCCAATGAGTGGGCCAGTGCCTTGCAAAGTGCAACTAGACAGGGACAATTCCTGTGGAAATTGTGAAGTGTGCTTGCCCCGCGTGCTTGCCCCGTGTGCTTGCCACCGCGTTTCTCTAGCTCACCCAGGGGCCGAGCTAACTAGCACTAGCTAACTAGCGCTGGCTAACTTCTAGCTAAGTCCCCTGCACCCCCCGGCTACGCGCTAGTTAGCTAAAGCCCAATTTATACTTCTGCGTAAAATCTACGCCGTATTTTGTCGCGCACATCCTGCAAGCACACTAATACATAAGGCGCAATATAAGTGCAGTCCATTTACCATTCTTTGGACAGATGAAACTAAGATCAACCTGTACCAGAATGATTGGAATTAAGAAAAACGTATGGAGAAGGCTTGGAACGGCTCATGATCCGAAGCATCACCACATCGCGCTTTTAATTGGAAGAAATAAAATAATACATTAAAAAATTTAAAAACTACATGGGCGGAGTTCCACTGTTGTGGTTGACGTACCTCAGATAAGACATCCCATCACTCTGGTGTTCAGTGGTTGCGCACTTGGCTACTCAAGAAATCAAAAAATGCCATGGAAGTGCATAGTTCATGGATGTCAGGCGCCAGCCCCGACTCTTTTTGCTTTCCCTCAAACCTCAACTGTACGCCGACAATGACAACCCTCGGGTACATAAGGTTCAGAGATAGGAAATGTTAGAATAGGTATAGCATAGCATAGAGTACAGCACAGTGTTTTATTTGTATAGTATAGTATAGTGGATAGTGTACATAGCCTTTATTTATGTAAACCAGCTCTTTTCCCTTCTTGTTTTTTTTTTTTTTTCCTAGCACCAGGGGAGCCCCCCCTCCCAAATTTCGTTGTATGGTACCTGTACTATATTAATGACAATAAAGACCATTCATTCATTCATTCATTCGAGATGACGGCGCGAGCTGATCGTATTTCGCGGTAGCGCTCCTTGGGTGCGTTCGTAAATTTGCTCTGAGAGCGCCGGAATGCACACTGGGTTCAACGTCATAAAGGGACCAAGTAATTTGATTGGACAACAGGCTTTCCATGAGTGCTGATCAGATTTCCAGAGCGTATTTACGAACGCACCCCTTGTTGTTCAGCGAGTGTCCTCGCGAGGGAGCAGGAACTTACCGCCGGCTGAGGTAAAACTGTCGGTGACTTTAGTTTAGATATAGTATATATATTATATTGTCTCATGTCAGTGGTGTCAATATTTACCTGAACACATAACAGCATGTGAAGGAGCATTTAAAGCTCAGTAAGGCAACAATTTCAAAGGTTTATTGACAAGTGCCATTCTCCTCAGCTGGGTAAGTTCATGCAGCTATCCTAGCCAGCAACTTTTCAGTTTGTGGCTAACCACTAAGTTTAACTAACTAGCTATTTCCTTTCGCTTCTAGATTATTTGCGGGACAATAAAGGCGTGACAGTATTCCAGTTATTATGGCGAAAGTGACAAGGAAATTCACGGACAAGGAGTATCACCGCAGACGCCGGCCGTATCCTGTCAGAACCATCACGACCATTCACCATCACCATTCACCATCACCATCACCATCACGTCATGACCATCATGACGGCCAGAGTCGTCAGGTTCGGGCCAGCGACAGTTTCTTTGAGCGGCTGCCCCCCGAGGTCTTTGAGATGATCCTGGACAGACTCTCTGGTGGGTTCTGTTTGCTTTGGACATTTTTTTCAGGATGGGTGAATTATGATTATTTAGATGAGACATATCTATGAGGCTGAACTATTCTGATTAAAGCAATTACCAGGGGCAGGGTACTAAATTGCATAAATATATAGCTCCAATGACGTGCATCTGAATTAATGAGATGTTTCTCCCTGCCTCATTGTTTGTTGTGGTAAAGTGTCGCAGATCAGTGTGTTGAGCATGGTGTCCAAGGCCATCAGTCGCCACATCATGGGCTATGTCTCCACTCAGACCTGGAGGAAGAGGACCATCGTACAGGGGTGTCATCACTCCACCGAGGTGTCCTCACTAGAACACTACACATCGCTGGGTGAGAGGCTCCTCAACAGCTTTATTTGATTAATTTACCGTTATTTTACTTAGTTGGTTGGCCAAGAACACACATGTTTATAATAAACTAATATTCAGAGCCACATTATTTCTGCTGTAATTCTTTATCAGGTAGATAGACCAAAGTATTATTTCTATCTACTTTCTTAGGGGGTCCGATGAGGAAAGCAAGTGGTCCTGGTTGGCAAATATAGTCACTACACTGTAAAAAATTGGCCGTAAATTTTACAGTAAAATGCAGGCAGCAGTGCGACCAGTTGAATACTGTACTTTTACGGTATTTCTTATTCTTACTGTAATATTGAAATACAGTAAAATACAAATTTAATAGATTTTACGGTAAAATACAGGCAGCAGTGCGACCAGTTGAATACTGTACTTTTACAGGATTTCAACATCTTACTGTAATATCAAAATACAGTAACATACTGGGCTTTATCATTTTAGAGTAACTTACTGTCAGCGTCATGACTGTTATTTTACGGTATTTTGCTGCCCATAAATTACAGTAATTTTGGAGTTACAGTAACAATAAAAGACAGCTAAATGCTGTATCCACTTAGTACATTTACAGTGCATTACTGGCAGTAGGCTTGAATGAAAAACTTGTACTGAACAGCAGAGAAGAGTCAAGAGAAGCACAACTACATTTTAACCTATTTATTTTACATGTAATCAAATGTACACAAATAATTTGAACTTGACTGACAAATAACATAAATGCCATCACTTGCCACACCATGTGGTATATGCAAAACAAATAAGAAATGCTGGAGAGAATAGGCTAGGTGCACCAGCTCCTCTACTTCTTGAAAGGAAGTGGGCATCTTTACTTCCTGTCTCATACTATTGGATTAAGTGATTAATCAGGTGTGTGGCACACCCAGCGCACACCTGATTAATCACTACCAATACCAATAGTATAGGACAGGAAGTAAAGATGCCCACTTCCTTTCAGGAAATAGAGGAGCTGGTGCACCTAGCCTATTTGAAGGACATACAGCATTTTTTTTTTTTTTTTGAAATAAAATTAGGATTAAACCGAAAAAAATGTGCAGAGAAAGAATAGAGTAAATTATAACAATCGTATAGAGTGTAGAAGGTCTAGTTGCCTTAGATGGAGCACACATGTTGGCATGCAAGACTCACAGGTCAAAAGTCTCTCAGCAGGAGGTTCATGGAGGGGGGGTCTGCAGCGATGGGGGAGGGGTCTTGGAGCGATGGGGGAAGGGTCTTGGAGGGGGGGCCTGCAGCGATGGGGGAGGGGTCTTGGAGCGATGGGGGAAGGGTCTTGGAGGGGGGGCCTGCAGCGATGGGGGAGGGTCTTGGAGCGATGGGGGAAGGGTCTTGGAGGGGGGGCCTGCAGCGATGGGGGAGGGTCTTGGAGCGATGGGGGAAGGGTCTTGGAGGGGGGGCCTGCAGCGATGGGGGAGGGTCTTGGAACCTCTGGACATACAGTGGCGCACATTGGCATACGGGTCGAAAGTCTTTCTCAGCAGGACCCTACAGAGTAGAAAAATAGCTGTTAAGGCAAAGTGACATTTTGGCACCTAGGCCATTTCCACCAATTGATAAGAAATGCAACAGCATTACAGGCATAAGGCACTGGTCGGGTGAATACATGGTGATGGCTACAATCTTACAGAAAGGGAAGAGTTCTGTAATTCCCATCCATTAGTATAGTGGTCTGACATTGGGTGGATTGTGATGTGCATTCAGGTACCTTTTAAAGTAATCTTGCTCTTCTCCAGACTCCTTGGCATCTGGGGATAAAAAATCATTAGTTGTGGCACTTTTACGTCCCCTTCTGGTGAAAATGAGAACTACAGAATGCAAATAATAAAATACTGAGTGCATACTGTTTTCAATAAAAATAACAGGACAATATAAATAAAATATGAAATTACCTGATTTAGTCACCATTGTTCCCCAGGTTGTACTGGAAGTCTGTAAACCTCCTGAGAAGAGTGGACACGTGTGGGTTGACCATTACTGGCTTCTTATGCACTACTCGTCCGGTCCTCTTTGAAGTCACTTTCCCCTTGCTGGCCTTCGTACCCCTGTCAGGATTTATGCCAATGAAGCGCCTGAAAGATTAAACAAAGATAACACATTGCTTAGGAGAGAGACGCTAGCGGATGTTTAAATAAATAAACATCAGGTTTTGTTTACATCAGTTCCATAAACGCGTTTGAAAGAACAACCTCCTTTAATTGAAAAATGCCCAGTCACTGAAAAATGACCAGGCGTAGACACACGGCAATGACCAAAGTCAATGGTACTGTCACTTTGAAAATCTCACCCCTATTGGAATTAAGAGGTCACCATAAAAGTAAAACATTTGAGTGATGTAGTGTATTTGTTTTCAAGTTAGTGTGACTGACCTCTGAATGAATTCAAGAGTGGCTGCAGCCTCTTCTTGATAGGCAAGGTTGAAGACATAGTATGTTGAGAAGAGCGCTGCGAGGCCAGATAACAGGGTTGGTTGTTGGCCTTCGCAAATCACCTGTCCTTCGATGCTCAACAGCCACGGCCCATCCAGAGTGTCATCTAAAGGCATATGAGGGAAGTGAGTGAGCGAGTGAGTATGATTATGTGAATGAGAGTGAGCGAGCAAGCATGACACATACCTCGAATGATCAGCCGAGGACTCCCAGAGAGCGGAAGAGTTGACTCGACATCCACAGCAGTAGTAGACCTCTGCAGGACACACAAATGAGTGACTGAATGATTGACTGAGTGAGCACATGTGAGTGTAACTACACTGGCTGTGTTATAGAAATACTTACGTCTGCATGGAGTAGCAGTCCCTCCTCCCCCTCTCGAAAGTGGGCCATCAGTAGCCTGAGGACCATGGACACCATCCCATCTCCGGTCTTCCTAAGCACTTCTTTCACTTGGTTGTTGGTTGGTGAATTTTTGAAAAAGTCAATTAAGACTTGCCCGCTTTCTTGCAGCGCCTGTGCAAGGACATTGCCAACATGGATGTCGGTCAGCATTTGAAAGTGATCAATGATGCCTTTTTGAGTGCAAAGTAAAGGCCACTTGGCTTTGATTGTTCCAAAGGAAGGGGCTGGTGAGGTGTTCAAGCAGCAGCGCTGCAGGTAGTAAGTCTCCTTCATTAACTTGGACACTTCTTGTCGATCGATGGCTGAAGCTCCTTCTTGGTGGTAAAACTCTTCTATTTTGATTCGCTTTGCTTCTTGTTGGACCTCTGTCTCACCAATTGGGATCTCCGGCTGCCACTTTGTGCACCCGTACATATCTGTGGGGCCCCTCTTCCGTCCACCCTCTGCAGAGTTTGGCTCCTTCCGCTTCTCTGAGCGGCGTCGCACTAAGGTGTTATTTCTGTTCAGGTTTTCGATTCGTGATTTCAACTGTAGGAGTAGTGACTGCTCACCGGCTGACTGATCACCGTTTCCACTAACGTGGAAATCTGCAAAGCTCTGCGGGTAGTCCTGCACTATTCTATGGGCAATACAAAGACACTGTGCTCTTGTAGGATTTTTTTCGACTTTCCTTATTTCATCAGCTAGTATCCTGATCATCTGCCTGCGGTCAGCTGCTGCGGGCCTCTTGCCATTAGTAATGGCTTCCCTTAGGTCCTGTGGCATTTGCTCCCAGGGAATTTGAAATCGTTCAAGCCAAGTAGAAGATGATGGCAGACTCCTTGACCTCTGGGCTGTAGAGGGCGATGGCAGACTTCTTGGGCTGTGGGCTGTAGATGACGAGGACAGACTTCTTGGGCTGTGGGCTGTAGATGACGAGGACGATGCCCAACTACTTTGGCTGTGGGCTGTAGAGGACGAGGACAGACTTCTTGGGCTGGTGTTGTAATTGTAACCGGAGGAAAAAGGAAAGACGTAGGCAACGTAATGATAACTGTTTAATCAAAATAACAACTTGTACTCTCAGTACAGGACCAGAAAATAGATCACCAAAACTGTTGTGTCTAAACAGGAAGTTGCAACGTTAATAATCCTCCCCTCTGCCCCTAGTGCCAGAACTGGTTCCCTCCCACTACACAACCAACAGTAAGAGGAGAACATGAACCCATAATGTAGTCACTACACCAGCCCCCCCAGTGTTCACCTCAATATTGGAAATCCTCACGGCGAGGAGGGCGTATGGCCCGGCCCCTACGATCGTAGGTAAAGTCAGGAGGTGCGGGAGGAGGTGTGACATCGCCCATCACGTCCTCCTGCAGGGAAGGACGGGGGGCAGTGACGACCGGGGGCTCGCGAGCTGCGGGGGGTTGTCGGGGTCGGAGGGGGGAATGGCCAGGGCGCGGCAGGGGAGGTAGGACTGGAGGCCGGCCTCTGCGCGGTGGCAGGGCCAAGTCCAGGGGCAGTTCAAGGTCCAAGTGGGCCGGTTTGAGGCGATCAACGGACACACACTCAGGCCTACCCCCCGTGTCAACCATGAAGTTCTTGGCTCCGGCCTCGATGACACGGAAAGGCCCGTCATAAGGAGGACGTAGTGGAGTCCTGTGGCCATCATGACGAATGAAAACGAACCTCGCTGAGTGCAGCTCCGGGGGCACCCTCGAAGTAGGGACACCATGCTGCGTAGTCGGGACCGGGACGAAGGTCCTGGCGCTGTCCAGCAGGGAGGCGCGCTGAGCGGCGGCGGACCAGGGCTCCGTTGACTTGGGAATGAAGTCACCGGGGACCCGCAGCGGCTGTCCAAACAAATTGTAACCAGGGAGTAGCTGAAAAGGACTGTATACTTTAGGAAAGGGCTGGTTATCTAACTAAGGGAGCTAAATAGGCAGTATAGGAGGATACAGGCAGGGGCGACAGCAAACCGTTAGACTAGCAGTTAAGGTCGTTAGCATTAGCAAGGGAACTAGCATTAGCATTAGCCTTCAAACAACTAGCATTAGCATTAGCGCTACAAACAACTAGCATTAGCATTAGCGCTACAAACAACTAGCATTAGCATTGAAGCTACAAACAACTAACACACGGTATTACAGATGAACAACACATTTATTACACGACGGTTGTATACATCCCCATATATACATTCCCACCCGGCCGGCCACACACACTCTCAATCACTCACTGATAGTCTCTGGCCTGAACAGGCTTATAGTCCAGTGGCGTGGTGCGCCTTGAGGCCTGGTCGAATGGCATGTGCGTGGTCCGCGTAGAAGGCGGGAGTCTGTGTTCGCTCGTGGAGACGACGATTAATGTCCAGCTGGCGTCCCGCTTGGTCCAACGTTGAACAGCCGGCCGCTGGCAAGGCGGTCCAACGGGAACACAACTAACAGGCTACAGTGGCTCACTCAAGAATCGCTTTTCCTGGCGTCTTCAGTTGCTGCACGGGGTGCGCGCTGCTGAATCCGCCATCTTAGATCGGCTTCGTTGCTTCTCTCGTTCTACTTCTCTCTCTCTCGTTCGGCTTCTCTACACACACTGACTGACTCCGCCCTTCCGTCTCTTATATACCATTACAGCTCACTGTTCCTTCGATATCACTGCTCGACTGCACACGCACTTCTGACTACAAGTATCACTCCGCTGTAATGTTACGTTCTATGACTGTTAAATGAAATGGTTATGAACTTCACACCGCAAAGACGAATATATTTCCACAAATAAAGCTAGACTAACTAGCCAGCTAACATTGCGATGCTATGAGGTTATTGCTATGCAATTGTTCCCAATTAAATCAAACTAAACTACACAATTAGATACATTCAGTAAACATACAGTAGTGTGCAAAATGACATACCTGTTGACTCTTTTGCTCCTCTGGGATGCTGAGTGCTGTCAAAATTATGAAAATCCCGCTGAATTTCAAACGGCTGTAGAGCATGAATACGACCTAAATACCCACAATGCATAGCTTTCCACTGTATTTTACTGTAAGGTGAAGAAACGGTTAATTACAGTGAGATTCCGCTGTAAATTTACAGCAATTTTTTACAGTGTATGTTACATTCTTGTGGTTTTTGCTCATCGTTTCAGGTTTATTGTACAAGAGATGTACCCTCTTGCTGCCAACAAAGGATAGGCTAACGTTCATATATAGCAAGTTTTCACAGGTAAGACAGAGAGGTGAGGGAGGACAGATGAGGCAATGTTTAGCTGTGTGTGCTCTACAAACATTCTCACATTTCTAAACAAACCAAACAGTTGACAACATTGAATAGATTGTTATTTTCTAGTTAACCTTACTTAGACTAACACAGTTGTTACCTCCCACTCAGGTTCCTTGCTTCATGATGGAAGAGTGCATTAAATCAGTGCAATGCCAAGGCTTCTCCAGCTATGGAGCGTTTCTACAGGTGAGAGCCTAGTTACAAAGAACATCAGACAATTTAATATCAAAGGCTGAATCCTGTATTGAGATGGTTAATGTTTGACTGACAGACATTGATAGCCGGCTGGGATGAGCTGGAGTGTCACAGAGTTTTCAACTTCCTGTGCGACTTCACAAATCTACCCCAGAAAATGATGTCAGTGGTCACAGGAAAGCCAGGTGAGTGTCTGTCCCTATAAGAGAGAGAGAGAGAGAGAAACAAACAGAAAGGCTAATTGAAAGAGTGTGAGAGACGTGAGTGATCCGTATGTCTTTTTTCTCCCTCAGGTTCATGTCAGCTGTTGGAGCAACAGATCCGTCTGTTCTGCAGACAGGTTCTGTTGGACCCCTGGAAGAACTGCAAGGACACTCTGTTCTGGCTGACCCGCATCCTGAAACCCTGGCCCATTGTCAGCCAAGCCCGGCTGCTGTTCATCCTCTACGGACCACTGCTACCAGACGGTGAGAGGGACAACATGGGCCTTCTCGGTTTCTACCTTAAAAAAACTGGTTGCACTTTTGTACAGTATATAAATCACTTGTTAGTAATTACATGGTGAAATTCTAATGTTAATAATAACAAATGAAATGCTTGTTTTTTGGTTGGCCAGAGTTGCAAGGCAAAGTGTATGTGTAGTGTAAGGGAATGTTCTTTCCAGGTTCGCTAGGCTGGCAGGAGCAGCTGCATGCTGGGGTGGCCCAGTCCGACCTGGCCAAGGCTCTCAACCTGCTACACAGCGACCTGGAAGCCAAAGATTGGACCAGCGACACCATAATGGCCATCCGGGAGGAGCTCATAGGTAACTGCAGTAGCCCAGAGGACTTGGCAACTTTGAATGATTATATTTTACACACCCAGGAATGGTAGACAAACCTTTTACACTCTTTTGTCTGTATACTGTATATACTGTATGTCTGGTCAGTCCACACGTACAGTATGTACCATTACCATAGGATTATAGATTTCACTAAGCAAATGGTGCGATGATGACTGATGTATAGATGATTCACTTACCTTAAGCTTGGTACACAGGATTTTCTGATTATCTGAGAAGGACCCCACACATGAAGATAAAAAATCATGGATTGAACAGTCTTGATCGTATTGTGTGTGGTGTGCTCCAATATACAACCACATGCATAAAGATCTGTCCTCCGACAGTCTGGAGTCTCGCGTGAACAGGGTAGTAGTACCCTGACTGACCTGTAGAGGCAGCCATGTGCTACAGGGAAAATGAAGTGCAGAAGAACGAAAAGAAGAAGACGCGTCAGTCAGCTCGCTTCTTGAGTGGCTACATTCCATTCCACGTCACAATCGGACTTGGGAGTTGTCAGTTTTGACCACAGACAATAAGACTTTTGATCGTAAATATTGAACACGTTTAATATTTACGATCGTCGGCCCCGACCATTTTCCGAGCAGATTGTCGGGAGAAATTGACTCTTAACACACCTCACACCACAGGATAATCTTGTAGGATCATCTTTAGAGCCATCCGATAATCGGGCGTTTGCTGTCCTTGGTCGGAAGGGGGGAAATTGGGCCAAAATCGGCCAGATTATCTTTATGTGTGTACCGGGCTGCGATAAATGTACTGCGCTTGTAAGTCGCTTTGGATAAAGGCGTCTGCTAAATGTCAAAAATGTTAATGTAAAGTGTGAATGCTGTGTGTATGAATGACAGTTGTTTTGTTTTGTGCTGGTTCTGTTGGCCTCCAGTCCTCCCCCAGGCATGGCACATGGAGAATGTGGCTCGTCTGTTGTTCCTGTGTGGGAACAGCATGTGCTACAGCTGCTGCAGCTGCTGGACTGAAAAAATCAGGTGTAGTGCTCAGGCACAAATATGTACATTTCAAGCCTGCAAACTGCGACACTTTAAATAAATGTGAAATAACACTATTGTGCAATATGACAACCCTAGTCGTCTATCTGTACAGTATAGTAGAGACACATTTCCCCCATTTTGTGCCCACTTAACGGAAGGTACTGCCTGAACCGGCCTGAGCTACTGACATTTCTGGTTACCCCTCTCAGGTGTGTGAGATGGACGGGTATTGCATGAACTGGTCCGTCAAGATGGTGCAGCAGGTGTGTGAGGTGTTCTCCTCCTCTGCTGACAAGTGGTCCTTCATCCAGGCCGTGGAAAACATGTTCTCAGACGTTGCCATGGAGATGTACGAGATTATGGTGGCTGGTGAGTTGTTATAGGCACTTAGACTATCGTATCAGATCAGGGTCCAGATTCCTTCAAGCTTTGTAGCACTAAAATAATCTTAAAGTTAAGGGCATATTATTTGGGAACACATTAATAGAAAAACAGTTAAAATAAGTAGACATATGCGGATTTCTAACTGTCAACGATCTTGTCACAGATAACCATCAAGACTTGGAGATCTTCCAGAGCCTCTGCTGCCTCCTCAACGCCAGTGCTCACCTCCACACTGTGATTCTCTACATGTTCCTCACAAAAGAGTGAGATCGAGGAGAGGAGTAGTGTATATTATATATTATTATTATTATTGTTATATGTTAATATATATTATATTATTATATAGAGTGATAAAGGGCATTATTTTGGGACCATGGGTTTTCCCTCAATGAAATAACATAACATTCTGTAGCATTACTTTCTTTCACAACAAACCGGATGTTCTGTCTTTGATTGTAATCTTTGAGAATTATCGTTTTTTTTGTTATGTCTTTTATATATTTATCTATATCTATCTATATATCTATATCTATATCTATATATTTACAGTATACGTCTGTGTAAACTACTCTTCTGGATAGAGGTGTTCAACTTGTATTGTATTATGGTTATGTATTGATTATACTGTTGTTTCTGTATGAAATATAAAAACACATTTGCAGTATAAAGAGTTTATTCTGAATTGTCAATTATGTTAATAGACAGACCAATATACCATTTATTAGAAGTTTAAAGCAAGTCTCTGAGGCTACGTAAGTGGTCAGTCCTTTTGGTGATACAATAGAAACAATGCAATAGAAACAATGCAAATTGACTTGAGTAAATGCCATTTTAACACATTTGCCAATACAGAAGCTGACTGATTTAATATGAATAAATATCACATCATATTTCATGGCATAAAAAACAAGCAGCGACAAATACAATTGAGAAAATGTTTGAGAAGGTAGAACTGTTTTCAACAGAATATATACAGGCCATGCCCACATTTGAAAGCACACTTAAGTGATTTTACCAATGAATTCAATGCTATGACCATGTTCACAATGGTCCATGTTCACAGTAAGTTGCTCAGCAGAACTTGACATCACACCTGGGGAATTGGCGTAGAAGGGAACAACTTAACTACCATGCACCAGATATGTACTGTAAATACAACACCAATGAACACTTCCCCTCTCAAAAAACACAGAATGAACACGAGTGGTACCCTATGTACTACCTTATTGTATATACTTGCTAGATACTGTATGTAGTTATTGGATGTCCAAGAGGCTACCTGTAACTGGTATAAGGCCTATGTAATGTGAAGTCTGGCTGCCATTCCTCCAGAACAAGCACAGTCAGGCGAGCGATACTGCAATTGCCATGGTCCCTTTCTCCATGACTATCTTCCATCCTAAGATGTCATAGCTTCATTGTTTTGAAATGATCTGGGAGATTAAAGCGAAGAGAAGAAAGATCATCATGAACTCAATTAGTTTAGCAGCTCACACTACCTTCTACATCACTTTGTTTTACCTATCATAGTAGGATCTGACCATGCAACTACTCAACCAAACATCAAGACAGGTATAGATTAAGAAGAGGATAGTTGTTTTTGTCTACAATCCTTACTACCCATGTGTCAATGTCAATTACACAGATCCGATCCATGGTTTTAGAGTAAAGTAATATTTCCCTCCCCTATTCTTAACCCATCCACAACATCATTCTCTAGTTAGTACTACTGGACAACACTACACAGTTCTATTTACTGTGATACTTACTGTGCAATTTGTTCTAGGGGTAAAGTGAAAAACACAATGCTTCAATAGTGGTGGCAGAATTAATCCGAAAACAAATACAATTTTAACTAACCTTTCGCACACTCATCCACCCACCCACCCACCCTCACACACACACACACACACACACACACACACACACACACACACACACACACACACACACACACACACACAACAAAGCCACAAGCAATAGCACAAGTATTGTAATAACTAACCCTAAGTATTATTGGAATTTTACCTAACATGTTTCCAATCCTCTGACATTGGGCCGAATTGGCTGAAATAAGCAATCAGTGAATGATCGCAGTGCAATGAATAGACTTAACATGATAGACTCACAACCTTCAGCTATAGTATTCTGAAAGTCCATCTCTCCACCCACTGCAGGCTGTGCACTCACTCGCACTCGGGCCACAGAACACTGTCTATAACTTTTTTTTTTCCGCGTGCACGCGCACGTTTACCCGTACCTCCGCCGTTCTGTTCGTGGTGATTTTAGAGGCAATAGATTATTTTTTTTGATTATTACTAACACCAGAAGACAAGACATACAAACTGTGGTGAGCTACATTGCTTGTGTAACATTAGCTAGTAGCTATCCATTTTTCACTCATACACGGCCGGAAAAGTGAACAGAAATACAACGCTGACTTACGGTGGTATCTTGCGGCTGTCTTCACAAAGAGCTCCAGGATGCTTTCGCTTGAGGTGCTCGTTCATTGCAGATGTACTCCTGTGATAGGCCATTTCATTTCTGCACAGTTTACAGACCACCACATTGTTTTCTTTTTTTGTAAAAGCCGGAAATTGCAAAACGTCACGTTTGACGTCAGACTCAACAACCGGATATTCAGGACGCACATTTTTGCGCCCCGGCCTAGAAATAGGAGACAGCCAATTGGAGCGCTGCTACAGCTCACGTGTAAGCGAAAAGTATTCGGCCTGCCATAGACTTGCATTGACCGGCGCCCGACGCCTCCCCCTATGTATTTTAACAGTGAATTTTACACACACACAGATAAAATGTTTATTGTATTGGAGGATTTTTAATGAATGCTGATAGGCGCCGACAGAATATCAGCCGCATTTTGTGAATAAACAATGTTTATTTAAAAAAAAAACTTTTACAAATCGCAACTAGGAAGTGAAGGTGGGGGCGGCGCCCCAGCGCCCTCTATCGGCCAGCCGCCACTGACTCCTACGTTAAATTCAATTATTGTCGCTTTGAATAAAAGCGTCGGCTAAATGACTGTAATGTAATGTAGGCTAATATACTATACTATAAAGTCAATCACATAGCCCATATATACTATACTATCAAATAGCTGGTCAAAAATGTCAAATGTATTGTTATCTCATAACTACACAGCGTAGCGCAACAGCCTGTATGTTTCACCTGCATCTCAACAGGATTTACAGCAGCACGCAAAACAGCTCAATGACAATATAAATTCACCTGCATCAACAACACAGGATTTACAGCATTTGAACCGGCACGCAATAGCCTACATTATCTTAAGCATAACATGCGTAGGCAAATGTGCGGCTAATTTCTCATCCTTTTCTGCCATCAAATGTAAAAGTTCGCCATAATTCCCACGATTGATGGAGCTACTGCTCTCGTCGTTCCCCCGAAATGCTCATTCTGGTTTAGCAAGGTAGCATGTTGCATCAATTAGGCTTTTCAACATTTCCCTGTTCTCCTTTACCTTTGCGTTGTGTGCAGTAACATGCAGCCGGTGCTGCTCATCCAGGGCCATGTCTATGCGACTTTTGCCAAAGGTTTTCAAGGCCATCTGAGAGTGGATGTGGGCTATGGATTTTTCATGCTTCTCTAAAGCTCTTGGAAAATTGTTCAGGTCACAGTAGCCCGTTTTCACCCACACGCTGTCGCTAGACCAGAACAGTAGGCAAGGGAAGCAGAACAGCTTCAAGCTTGTTAGCCTGGCTACATCCACACAGCCAGTCCTTTTTTTTGTACCATTCCGTTTGAAATGTTCGTACAATCTTCTGTCCCTTCCTTTGGGTTAATTGAGATAGGTCAGGTGTTGCCCTCCCATTTTCAATCACATTTCGTTTTTTGCTCAAAACTGAAGGTTGAAAATCTTTTTAACTGTTGGATATCCATGATGCTGATCTCAAGTTAGCTGGGGAAATTTAGAACCGCGGCGCGAACAGCAGAGGAATGCCGCTACGGCAAGCCAAACGCAAACTGTCAATCATGCTGTCAGAGGCAGCGTCGCACGGTGCTTCAACGTCCATCAATGAAGACAATGTGAGAACAGACTACGCATGCGCAAACCTACGAAACCGTTGGTCTATCACTTTGCATAGCACAGAGGCACTGCCTCAGCCTCTCGCCAGCAATCAGCTAGCTTTGGGAGCAAACTCTCCTGGTGCCAGGGCATGCATTATATTTTTAAAACAACACATTTTACATCATTTATTTTAACAACATTTTAACACATTAAAGTTAAGAATAATGAGTAAAATAAATTTTAAAAAATATATCTTTTTTATATATATATATATATAATTTTTTTTTAAAGACTGATATTCTTTTTCTTTCTTAAATGCCTGGGTGAGGCACTGCCAACCCTGCCTCACCTGACTGCACGCCACTGCACAATAGTACCTTTACATGTCAGGGTTTTTAGTTCAAGTAGTGCAGAATGTTACTTTCTTTGCATTTCTTGTTGCATGAGACCTGATATGAGTAGAGCAGCAAATAGTTGCCTCTTTGACCACAATACCAAAATGCTGGAGCAAGTAATTCCAACTCCAGCCTAGTATGCCCAAACACATAAGGGAACCAATCCCTGGTATGATTGTGATACTGCTTCAGCTGTTCCGGACCTGTCCAGCCCTACTATCCCAGCTGGAAATCTTCACCTGTCTGCAACTTCAATGAAGAACGTTCAGGCAGTTTTTTTTCTATCAAATAAAAAATTAAATGCAGTATTTTTCTATCAAATTCAAATTAAATGCAGCAGGTTTGTGTGATGTTAATAGGCATGTCTAGGCATGTCTGACCATGTGTCAATCCTCCTGATTCCTGCATACACTACAATGGGGAAAAGTGCTCCCACCACCACTAAGACTGTCAGAACCTGGCCAGAAGGGTCCGCTCCACTGCAGATCTGCCTAAATGACACCCAATGGCAGGAATATGAATATGAGGACCTGGAACAGTACACGTCGTCGGTTCTGAACCACATAGTGAACTGCACAAACTCAGTCACCGTGGACAAACGGGTCCGGGTCTACCCCAACACGAAGCCATGGATGACTGGGAAGGTCCAAAAACTGTTAAATGAGAGGGACAACGCCTTCTTCGCAGGGAAGCGCACACCGCTGTACAGCTCCACCAGGGCCAACCTAAAGCGCGGCATAAAAGCGGCCAAGGCAGAGCACAGAGAGAAGATTGAGGAATGCCTCCTGAGCAACGACTCCAGGCGGATGTGGCAGGGGGTTCAGCAGATGACAAACTTCAGAGCCAACAGGCTCACAGCCGCAGAGGACGACCCCCTGCTGGCGGGAAAGCTGAACACCTTCTACGCCCGGTTCGACGAGGGGCGAACGGAGGTAACCACAACACAGACACCACTCTCTCCAGCTCTCAGCAGCCTCACCCTCACAGAGCACAAGGTGAGACGCGTACTGAAGGCGGTGGACCCCAGGAAAGCCTCGGGGCCGGATGGCGTCCTGGGACGGGTGCTGAGAGACTGCGCCGACCAGCTGGCCGGGGTTTTCACCAACATCTTTAACCAGTCCCTGTCCCAGGCCACCGTCCCACCCTGCCTGAAAACCTCAACTATCATCCCAGTCCCGAAGAAAAGCACGGTGAGCTGCCTAAACGACTACCGCCCGGTGGCACTCACACCAATCATCATGAAGTGCTTCGAGAAACTAGTCCGGGCCCACATACTCACACGCCTCCCGCCCAACCTGGATGCATACCAGTTCGCCTACAGAGCCCACAGGTCCACAGAGGACGCCATAGCGACGACTCTCCACGCCACTCTATCCCACCTGGAGAGGGGAAACAGCTACGCGAGACTGCTCTTCGTGGACTTCAGCTCCGCCTTTAACACCATCCTTCCAGACAGGCTAGTGACCAAACTACTAGACCTGGGTCTATCACACTCTATATGTGCGTGGATCAAGGACTTCCTGACCGACCGCCCCCAGAGGGTGCGGGTGGGCCCCCACACCTCCACAGCCCTCAGCCTCAGCACTGGGTCACCCCAGGGCTGCGTGCTAAGCCCCATCCTCTACAACCTCTACACCCACGACTTCACCCCCATCCACCCCAGCAACTACATCGTAAAGTTTGCAGACGACACCACCGTGGTGGGATGTATCTCGGGGGGGGACGAGGCGGTGTACAGGGATGAGGTAGAGCAACTGAGCAAGCTGTGCAAGGTTAACAACCTGCTGCTAAACAAGTCAAAGACCCAGGAATTCATCGTAGACTTCAGGAGGAAAAAGTCCGAGATCCTGCCCCTGCTCATCGACGGAGAGAGCGTGGAGATAGTCTCAAAGCTCCGATTCCTGGGACACAACATGCGGGATGACCTGGCCTGGAAGGACAACACTAAAGGCACCATCAAGAGGGCACAACAGCGGCTATACACCCTGAGATGCCTCAAGAAACAACACAGCAAGAAGGAGATGCTGGTGGCCTTCTACCACGGCGCAGTGGAGAGCATCCTCACCTTCGGCATCTCCAACTGGTTCCACAGCTGCACGGCAGCGGAGAGAAGCGAGCTACAGAGAGTCGTGAGAACAGCACAGAAGATCACCGGCGCCCCCCTCCCCTCTCTGGAGGAGCTGTACAAAACACGCTGTCTCAGGAGGGCCTCCAAGATCTCCAAGGACCCGACCCACCCTGGGCACGAACACTTTGTCAAGCTGCCCTCGAACAAGAGGTACAGGACCCCGGCCGCTAAGACAAACAGACTGAAGGACAGCTTCTACCACAGGGCCGTCAAGGCCCTGAACACAGAAAAGGCCTAAGTTCTGGGCCCAGGACAGTCCGGACGGATTGTATGGCAGCTAGTGCTGAGGCACAAACATGTACATTTTCAAGCCTGCAAACTGTGACACTTTAAAATAATGTGAAAAAATACTTTCTTGTGAAATATGACAACCCTAGTTGACTATCTGTGCAGTATAGTACAGTGGATTGTGTACATAGCCTCTATTGATGTAAACCAGCTCCTTACCTTCTTGTGATTTTATGCATCTATGCTTTTTCTAAAATGTGTCTCTTTTTCCTTTCCTAAACACCAGGGGAGCCTCCCCTCCTAAATTTCGTTGTTTGGTACCTGTACTGTAGCAATGACAAATA
The DNA here is from genome assembly GCF_963989245.1 of Nansenia antarctica. Classification (NCBI taxonomy): domain Eukaryota; kingdom Metazoa; phylum Chordata; class Actinopteri; order Argentiniformes; family Microstomatidae; genus Nansenia; species Nansenia antarctica. Next base: position 43,255,366 of record NC_137677.1, read on the forward strand.
AAGTCTATCTATCTATCTATCTAATATAACCAAAGTGAAAATGGACGCACTTGTGTAAACATTGTCTTTGAGAAACATAACGGGTCTCTTGATTAGCCACAACCAGGGGGCTATTCCACGGGCCGTGATTAAATCTCAAATAATTTGCTGCTTGGTTGCTATGCAACCAATCCTTCTGAACAAACCTGGTAGCGAGCAGGTTTACAGGCTGGTTTAGGTAATACGTGCGTCACAAGGACGTGTCGTCCATATAAGCAGAGTAAGCAGTGCTTACCCAACGAAAAAAAAAAAAAGGACAGTGAAAATATTAAAATAAAACCGTTTGTTTGTTTTCATTAAAAGAGTCGTATTTTAGGTCCCAGGGCAGCAGGAGTCATTCATTTTGGCGCCACCTGCAGGAGTAAGCACTCGCTATTCTGCTTGCTTGCATTGCGTTGCATTATAAGCACTTCTCTCTCTGCTTTCCCTCGCGTACATTCGAATGCGTGAAAATGTATTTTAATTTTTTTCCGATGCCTCAGCCCGCTGTTAATGTGGCCAGGGTAAGCATGCTTACCAGCCAATCAGTAGTTCGTTCATTCCGATAAGAGCTACTGATTGTCTCTTATCACTTTCAAGTTCACTTAACATTTCACCTTACTTTCTCTCGCCCGGCAGAATAGCTTATGCCAGCTAGCTCAAACGATCTAAATAATAATAATCAATAAGGATAACTTGCTTGATTTTGTGAATATGGACAAAGGGATTTCGTAGACTGGACTGGAAAAACACAACTACTGGCTAAAGGCCGCCCGAAGCCACCGCTCACCGATCTTCACACCCAGAAAGGGAAAGTCGCTAGGGGCTACAGCAAGCCTGGTATGAGCGGTTTATATGATTTATATGATTCGCGAGGCTGGTGGTGATCTGTGCTTGTTTATATGGTTTGAGTACTGCTGTACTGCTGGTTATGGCTCCTTATTTAAGACTTCCTCTGCTTTTACCTTTGAATGTAGGCCTGTGCCGTTGTGTTTGGAGAGAGAGCTGCTTAATCAATCGCTGAGATAGGCCTAATGTCGCTGTCCGTGCCAGTGGTTCTGGACCAAAAGTGTTTGAGAGAGATAGAGAGGGAGGGTTTGTGATGTGATGTCAAGTGCCTGTGTGACAAAAGTGTGAAAAGAAAGTGTGTTGTGAGTTTACTATGGAGGATGGTGAATTGAGAATTGAGAATTGAGAATTGAGAATTGAGAATTGAGAATTGAGAATTGAGAATCAAGGACCCCAATTGAAATAAGCCAGTGGCTTTCTTGGGTTTTTATCCTGTTAGTTGACCTTGTATGTAATATGTACTTTCATGTACCTACTTCTGCAAATCTTCTAATAAAGTTTTCAATCAATCAATCAATCAATGGAAACGGTGTGTGTCTGTGTTGTGCGTTTGCGATGTTGAAACTAGACTTCAGCAGGTTGGCTACTTGAAAAGATTGAACAATGAGCACCCCTGATATAGTCGAAACGGGCAACAGTTTTTTTTGTTTTTGGTAATCTGATCACAAAGTGACCCTACAGTTTATTAGCGGGTTCTTGGGCATCAAAATTGCATTTCCTTGATCTTATGCTTACCCAATCTAAAAGCTCACGGCACGTGCCTGGTGCGTCAAAAATGTCTCACAGGCGGAAACTACATCCCGAACGACAGTTCCGTCAAGTGTCTTTTAGGAAATATTAGTTCCCACTTTTTACGAGATAGATAGTTTGACTGTGTGATAGATAGATAACTTGATATTTTTAAAGTGTGATAGATAGATAAAAAGTGTCAAAAAAATAGGTATGTCTATCAACTTGCATTGCCATCAGCACAGTGGTGTGTTTGGCGCAGGGGTTAAGGCAGCCAGCTAGAGGTCTGAAGGTTGCCGGTTCGATACTTGATTTATTTTATTATTATTATTTTTTTACATTTAACCGAAGCCTTCATGCAAATCGATTTACAATATATATATATATATATATATATATATATCTGTCTAAGTTAATCATCTATCCATCAGTAATCATAAAAAATAGAAAAAATAATCTATGCCAAATCCAGGGTCCAGTTAGAAGAACATCATTTACTACTCAGAAAGGCTTCAAACACCATTGTAATCGTGTCAGTTCTTGTAAATTAGCCTACACCATCATTATAGCCTACATACTTTTTTAGATGAGATTTTAGAAAAAACAAGTGTGTCAGAAGAGGGATTTTGAACCACCGTCTTAAAATGACGAATTGATACCATGGCAGCAGTCAATACCACTATGCCATCATGACAATATGACTGTATGTAGCCTGCTGCTGATATCACCACAGTAGTAAATATTAATTTATTAAAATATGAACATATAACAATAACTGGGGCTAGTATGACCTACGCATTTAATCGGTCAGCAATTTCTTGCCAAACCATTTCCCTTGCCTTGTTAATTGCGGCAGTATTGCACTATTTTACATCTTATTTTTCGTCTTCATAAAGATCAATAAGTGGGACCGCTGCGCAGGCTAGTATCTCCATTTCGACAGTTAGACTCTTCTGGGCTCTTTATGTCTGCGTGCACACGCCCATATCGAGGATTTCTAAACCGGTGTTCTGTGAACACTGATGACACAAGGCTGATCCTCGTTCGAGGAATCACTTGAGGCTTGAATCTCAATCACAAGTTGCCTGAACGAGGCTTTTATTTTAATTGCCGATATACTAATCCAACGTACGTGGAATAGCCCCCAGATGAGCCTGTGATCAGACAGCGTCCGTTGTCATTCAAGTTTATGGCATTCACAAGAGCCATTGTAGTATACACAGCCTAAGCTTAAGCAAGAAACCAATGAAATTGATGGAGGGGCAGGAGAAACAAAGACTTCACAACAAGATGGTGGCTACTTCAGTGCAAAATGAGGACGTCTTCCACTACAGTTTCTGAAATAAATATACACTATTTTTGTATGAAACAAACACTCTCTAAATGTAGTTTACCTCCTCTTCCTAGCAAGGTACTCTGTTACTAGCATATAAATGCCTATGAAGTTTGTATTAGCATAATTCTTAATTGTTGCTAGCTACCATGCCAACTAAAACACTACCAGGTAGTCTAGCAACAACAGTCCATTCGGCTTGAAGGCCACTGTTTCATGTACAGAAGCGGTGCGCTTAGTTTTTTTGTAGCCAAAAGGTGCATTTGTGGACACAGACCCTAGTAGGCATATAGCCTAACAAATCAGATAATCATGTTTTTTTAAATTAACACAAAGCTGTAAGACTCAAGACTGATAATGAATAAAATAAGCAATACAGGTTCCTGTAACTTTTCAGTCTGACTGAATGCAGCAGAAAGTTTGTGGAAAATAGTATTTTATGCAGCTTAATTTAATCCTGAAACGTGGCCTATATCAATACAGAAACCAGAGTTGTGTAACCTTGGTTTATAGCCAATGGCATTTGTAACCAAATAATTTGCCTGTGCAAATATTTTTGTCTTTAACGAATTAGGGAATAATATTTGGAGAAATCCAATCAAATTCAGTGTTAGTGATATCATATACAGTGATCTGTGTAATGGACACAATAACATATTTTTACTCTATACAACTGTTATCAGACCTCCAGCTGGATTGGAACCGTTTGACCAGAACGCATCCATCACTCTGACAGACGATACAGTATTTCCTCAGTCAACATTAATCACAACCCTGTCTATGAGCTCCGAACTGGGGGAGTCTGTTACAGGCCAGAGGTGGGGGAAGGCCTCATCCTACCAAGATCCGCGGAGACAGACAGACGGACCAGCATCATCAGTCATGGAGCCCTGTGGGACTGGATGACGCAAGCGAGTGACTGCTCGTTAGCAGCCACAGGGATTCCTGCTGTGTGTGTGTGTGAGTGTGTGTGTGTGTGTGTCCTCTACTCTGCCCTCCTTGCAGTAGGACCCTCACATTAGCACCCATCCGCTGCTGCAGTAGTTGTCGGTCTAACTGTAAGATTTTGTTTATAACCAGAGAGATATAGACCTCACATCAAAATAGATTGTCTCTACTGTCTCTAGAGTGAAATACTCTTCCCGAAAACTCAATTGCTGTTACTCTGTCTCCCCCATGTGGTTAGTTCAGTCTGTATTCCTGAAACACAGTGGAAGCCAAGCCTTGCACATTTTCCCATGTTCATACAAATGACTCATCATCACCTACCTGTCACTAACGTCAACCATTCTATCCTCCAGTCCTGTCACTAATGTCAACCATTCTATCCTCCAGTCCTGTCACTAACGTCAACCATTCTATCCTCCAGTCCTGTCACTAACGTCAACCATTCTATCCTCCAGTCCTGTCACTAACGTCAACCATTCTAAATAATTAAACAATTTTGCCATTTAGCAGACGCCTTTATCCAAAGCGACTTACAATTACGAATTACAGGGACATTCCCCCTGGAGTAACTGAGGGCTAAGTGCCTTACCCAAGGGCACACTAGTAGTGGTGTGGCTTCAGGCAGGATTTGAACTCACAACCTTCCGATCCCAAGTCCAACTCACTATCCACTAGACCACCACTACCCCCCAGTGGTAGTGGTGGTCTAGTGGACCACCACTACCACTGGGGTAGTGGTGGTCCACTATTCTATCCTCCAGTCCTGTCACTAACGTCAACCATTCTATCCTCCAGTCCTGTCACTAATGTCAACCATTCTATCCTCCAGTCCTGTCACTAACGTCAACCATTCTATCCTCCAGTCCTGCCACTAATGTCAACCATTCTATCCTCCAGTCCTGTCACTATTGTCAACCATTCTATCCTCCAGTCCGGTCACTAACGTCAACCATTCTATCCTCCAGTCCTGTCACTAACGTCAACCATTCTATCCTCCAGTCCTGTCACTAACGTCAACCATTCTATCCTCCAGTCCGGTCACTAACGTCAACCATTCTAGCCTCCAGTCCTGTCACTAACGTCAACCATTCTAGCCTCCAGTCCTGTCACTAATGTTAACCATTCTAGCCTCCAGTCAGAGGCACTCTGTTTGTGTGTAACAATCTCAGGCTACTGCAGACCATATATCTGTTTTTGTTGTACAGTTTGCATACACGGTATGAGTTATTGATGATCAATTATATTGATTCATATATGTTTTATAACCTTATGTTAGCTTTTTTCTCTTCTATTTTTCTGCCGTTGTTAAGTGTGTGTGACAATATTGAAGATGCAATATGTAACATTAAAGCTTTCTAAAAGTGTTCTAACGGTTGTAATGACTGTTCAATTGGTAGCGATCAGGGAATAGGGTCCCTTGAAGGTCCCTTGAGTGTCTCGGTTTGAATACAAACATACTGTTTCTGGTATGTTGTGTTCTTCACAGATTTTTCTGCGTTTTTTTCTCTGGTGGCTGCCTCTTCTTATCATGGACATGCAATATCATTTTTTGGGGGGTGTTATATTATTATTATTAGGGAGGATGTTGTTGGGAACTTCAAACTGAGTTTCACCATGGTGGCAGATTACCAACAGACTTATGACCTGCTCCTTTAAACTTGTTTGAACTTGATTCGATTTCACCCACTCACACTTGGATGCACTAAAGCCCAAAAACGCCCAAAATGTATAAAGAGTGTAGGCGTCAGTGGCGGCTGGCCGATAGAGGGCGCTGGGGCGCCGCCCCCACCTTCACTTCCTTGTTGCGATTTGTAAAAGTTTTTTTTTTAAATAAACATTGTTTATTCACAAAATGTGGCTGATATTCTGTCAGCGCCTATCAGCATTCATTAAAAATCCTCCAATACAATAAACATTTTTATCTGTGTGTGTGTGTGTGTGTGTGTGTGTGTGTGTGTAAAACTCACTGTTAAAATACATAGGGAGAGAACGCGGGGCGCCGTGTCAATGCAAGTCTATGCCAGGACGAATACTTTTGGCTTACACGTGAGCTGTAGCAGCGCTCCAATTGGCTGTCTCTATTTCTTGGCCAGGGCGCACAAATGTGCGCCCTGGCCAAGAAATCTCCGGTTGTATTGCAGACAATGCATTATGCTGAGGACTCCCGACTTCCGGTTTTCCGGACTTCGGGCTTCCGGAGTATTTTAAATGAACATTCGTAATGTCTGTCTCTGATGTTCATGGTCAATTAAATCAGCCTATTTTGTGCAACTAATAATGTTCCCGCTAATGGGTTAACCAAGCAGCCTTGCACCTAACGTGCAAGCACCTATCTTCGAACTATTCATAGCAATATGCGCGGGGCAAGGCGGAGGTACGGGTAAACACGGCTCATGTTCTGTCATCAAAGGTAAGAGTTGGTTTTCTTTAACTCAGCTGATGCATTGTTGTGTTTCTGACATGGTCTGGTTGTGTTTCTGACATGGTCTGGTTGTGTTAGACATGGTCTGGTTGTGTTTCTGACATGGTCTGGTTGTGTTTCTGACATGGTCTGGTTGTGTTACAGACATGGTCTGGTTGTGTTTCTGACATGGTCTGGTTGTGATACAGACATGGTCTGGTTGTGTTTCTGACATGGTCTGGTTGTGTTTCTGACATGGTCTGGTTGTGATACATCATTGAATGTGTTGACCACCATCACTCTCCATCATCATCCATCATGTGTCTATGAAATAGATAGTACTGTACTACTGACTGCAGCATTCATCTATGCTCATTGATGTAGCCATGTCACACAGACACATAGTACACATATTCATCTGCTACCTTTATTAACCTGAGTGTAGCTGTGAGGCCTGTACTAGCCTTGTTGACTAGACTTCCTCCTTGTCTGACACTGGGTATTGGACCGTACCGACGTCCATAGACCGGTCACTCTTCCACCTCAGTGTCTGTAGTTGACAGGGTAACTTCTCCATGGCCCACACGGTCATTTTAAGGGTGAAAGTTGAAATTATACAGTGGTTGTAATGCCAGTGCGTGTTTTATGCGCGTGCACGCGGAAAAAAAATCGCGCACGCTGCGCGCCCGAAAGAGGACCCCCCACCACACTGCTGTGCCCCACCCAAAATTTTTGCCACCAGCCGCCACTGGTAGGCGTACAAAGAGTGTATGAGTATAGGAGTATAAAGAGTAGGAGTTGGATATGAAAGACTATCCAGGAGTTGACATTGAGTTGACACTGTACAACTCTTCCTTGGGGACAAGTTTATTGTGTTTGGGGAGGGGGGGGGGGGGGGGGTGTTACAGTGGTGGCTCGTTGCTGAGCTACAAAAAGGTTCAATGAAATCTCTTCATTACAAACTGACAAAGGTCAAACAGAGTTCACAACAGCATGTACCACATGACTGGAAATGGGTCTGAGGGGTGTTTTCATAGAAATGACATCATCTCTAATAATCTACTGCTAGTTCTTTTTTTTTCTTCTTCTTAACTTCATACAGATAATGGAGAAGGCTAAAATGCACCATAATATTTGGTTGACTTTAGGAATAGTTTCCTTATTACATCACAAAATACATTTTTTTTTTAATATCCCAAAGAAGCAAGACTTGCAAGTAGGCATTTAAACATAACTAAAATCTACAGCTACAAAATTCTACTCCCATAGCATTGTTGACCTGTGGGGGGCGCTCTTTCCCCGGTCCTCAGATGGTAAAAGGAGGAGTAGAATCATCAGTATGACATATACACAGAAGTCCGTATTGTAAAGGCTATAAAGATTTGTTGCAGGTCGTAAAGCCGCCTCCTGGATCTTTACACTGCGACGGGCAGGGAGGAGGAGGAGGAGGGAGTAGTGGGGAGAGGGGAGGTCGGGGGAGGGTCCGGGGTCCGGGTCTTTATGTGGCATATCTCTTGGTCCACTGTCTGGCTATCCTGTCATGTTCCGCTCTGTTGGTCAAGTACTGGGTGGCTATGCTGCCCACCAGAGGGTCCGCTGGGGGCAGGGCCAGGCAGAGAGGGAAGGCAGAGAGAGAGAGAGGGAAGATAGAGAGATGGAGAGAAAGAGCACATGATTAGGAGGACTACTCGTCCTGGACTAGGCACACATAACAATGTGTTATCTCTAAACCTGTGGCAGGGGACCTCGTCATAATCATTTGTCTAACGCGCTGAATTTCTTTTCCATCAACATGATGGAACGGGATTCTAAGTCTGACTTGGCTGACTAATGATCAGTGAGCAACTGTTGTGTTTTTTTGTGTAAATCTCGAATTTTCAGATAAATGATCAGTAAGCAGCCCATTGTGGCTTGGTTGTCCGTCACCACGGTTGACTGAGGCGTCAGACAGCAGCAGCCATTGTGGCTCTGTGCCGGTCAGCAGCCATTGTGGCTCATTGTCACTCGTTAGGATTGATGAATGGGTAAGCGACCCGCGTTTTTGGCACAGGCGTCAATCAACATGGTGTCGACCGAGACATCCGTCAAACGGCGCCAGTCGCGGCTCTGTGTCGCCAGTCGCGGCTGCTGTCACTCACCTGGGTTGCAGTCTGTGAGCAGGGAGCAGATGGACAGCAGCACCTTGGAGACGGTGAGGGCGGGGCTCCAGTTGTCCTTGAGGATGTCCAGACAGATCACGCCCTGGCTGTTGATGTTACAGTGGTAGATCCTGGTCCGGAAGGTGACCTGAGGGAGGAGGAGGAGGGAGGAGGGAGGTGATCAACACTCATCAACGCAGGCCCTTAGAAGACGCTAAGCTGCTAAAGTTGGATCCTTGGTACATCTATCTACCCTTGACCCTTATTCTTATTCTTATCTCAACCCTAACCGTAAACCTTGTTTTTACATTTCAACTTTGATGGGAGCAAATTCAGAAGAGAGGCACTCGATCGAATCCTAAACCACACTTCTCAGTAATGCTGGGAGAGCGTTCTAAAGAGCGGTCAGAGAGAAGTCGACTACGCTCAGGAGATTGCCGGCCGTGTGGAACCCCGCGCTCTCAGTTCCACCGTGGTCTTTACACACAGCGATCGCTTCATGGTGAGTTGTTTTGGAATGCATTGTGGGTGATAATGTAGATCAGTGATTGTGCGTCGTATGCCTCGCTCAGGCCGACACCCTCCTGCTCTCCCTGAGGCTACACGGCGGTAAGAGCCAGCCCCGCTGTCGTCACATGACTACTCACACAACCCGGGACCAAAATAACCCTGAGCTGCTCACAGCACAATGCTGTTATTATAGTGGAGGCAGAGCACGGTGGTCGCAGTGAGTCAAGCCTGTGAGTCGTCTTGTTTGTGGAGACTGCGAGAAGGCTTCCGGGGGGTTGGGGTGGGGGGTGGGGGAGACCTGCATGTGTGATCTGGGCGCTGTGGGGACTCTAACATGATTCTCTGTTCTTCTTGTTCTCAGATCTTCTTCTTAGCCAGAAGCATCCGTTTCCACTAAGAGTTATATGACTGGGGCTTGAAGAGGAAAAGCTAATGTGTTTCTCAGACAGGAGGGAGGGGTGGTTATGGCTCAGCCCATTTCTGGGTTTGAGCTGGTGTGGTGTTTGTCATACGTGTCACCGCATGCTGTGATGTCACAGAATAGAGAACAAAACGAAACAGATCGAATAAATATCTTCATCATCAATCAAATGAAAGGAAAGAACGTAAAAACGGATATGGTTTAATCACGTATCCAGTGATTATCCAGCAGCAGTGCTGACGGTGGCGGCGCAATAACAGGACTTGACAGAAGATTCATTTTGACGGTGCTCGTTAAAATGGAGAGAGAGAGAGAGAGAGAGACATACAGGGAGAGAGACAGAGATGGAGAGAGAGAGAGAGTGACAGAAGAGACGAGAGAGAGAGACAGACTAGCTGAGGGACGGTTAGTGTCTGTCTCCCTACGATGGCTGAGCCATAAACACCCGCTAGCGTCATTAAGACCATTGGCCGTTCACAGCTCCTAATTGGTTTTCACTGTAATAAAGGCCTGTCTGGGGAAATGTAGCCTCTCTGCTGTCTCTCTCTCTCTCTCTCTCTCTCTCTCTGCCGTCTGCTGATTTCTGATGAGAGCACTTCATCAATTAACATGAGTTTTCCTGGGGGATCCGTTCAAAAGTAATATAATGCACCGCACATCCAAACTTCATTGCAGGTGCTGTGCACAGTTGATTTTTCTTCCATTGTACCGTTCACTTGTTTCTGTGAAGCGTCTTTGAGAGCCAGAAAAGAGCTAGTTCAATTGGATGTATTATTAGGGTATAACAGTAGTCAATGAAAAGGAAAGAAGATACCTGCATTGTGTGGAATGCTTCCGTGTAGTTAATAATAATAATAATAATAATAATAATAATAATAATAATAATACATTTATTTATGGGCATTCAAGGCTCTTAAGGACACCATCAAGTTGGTTACAATGCTTCAACAAAGCAGGTCTTGGCTTGGCATCAGTGTGTGACAGTTTGCGACAGTGTGTGAGTATTCTTTTTTAAATATTTTATTCTCCTGACCAGTGAACCAGTTTCTCACTTGGTTGCCTTCATGTTAGCAAACAGACAGTATCGCTCTGAAATAATAGTTTGTCCAATTCGTTTTAGAAGTGTGTTAAAAGCTGCTGTCTGCTATGAATCTATTATTGGATATATATATTTAAGACTGGGGGCATATAAAATAAAAAATAAAATAAATAACATAAATATAACCCAGTCCTCGTAACCCCACCTCGAAAAGAGGGTGAATGAAGTGTAGAGCCTACCTTTGGTGGTTTGAAGGGGTAGTCGGATGAGAAGGTGATGTCGAGGAAGAAGACCCCGCCCTCATACACAGAGCCTGGGGGTCCGAGGATGGTGGACCTCCACTCATAGATGTTGTCTCCCTTGGGTCCCGCGCTGCAGAGAACACACACACACACACACACACACACACACACACACACAGAGAACACACACACAGACACACAGAGAACACACACACAGACAGAGAACACACAGAACACACACACACACACACACACACACACACAGAGAACACACACACACACACACACACACAGAGAACACACACACATACACAGAGATGAGTGAGACCCCTGAGGTGAGATATTGTTTTGCGAACCATTTTAATACATCCGTTTATTATTACTGTTTATTAACATCTTTTATAGATGTATTACGGTACACTATGAACTTTCAAGAAATTGTAGATCTGCGGCTTATCAATTGAGCTGTATCGTCAAACTACAAAAGCACTACGGAAATCCTATGTTACAGCTTTATTGTGTTGTTCTGCTAGAAGAAGAAAGACTGGTCGAAGAGAGAAGGATAATGTACGTGGAGGGTTTGCGACCCAGGTTCATTGATATTCTGGTAGTACATGCATTTTCAATGATATCTAAAAATCGATTCCAGCATTCACTCATAAATGGTGAGAAGTAACTCTCTCCCTGCTTTGGACAACGTGTGTGACAATCACTGTTACATTTCCATTGTTGGCATTCAGCAGACGCATTTATCCAAAGCTGCTTACAACAAATACATCTCTAATGAAGTGAATTAGAACACTGTTATGCTGTAATCCTGAGCTTATCTGGACACCTTTACACTGACTGTCATCACTCAATATCTGTGGCATGAAACATGCAGGCCTACTCTTCACTCGCGCACACGGCTGAGCCGGGAACAGTAGGGTAAAAAAAAAATGTATGGGAAATCCATGCAATTCATTTGTTTCCTTCACAGTAACTGTGAGGAAAAGAAATCTCACACCACCAACAAAAAAAATAAATGTGAAATGTTTTCCCCTCACCCATGTCCCCTAAGGGCCTCTGTACATTTGTACTCTTAGTGGTTCCCTTAATAAATGTTATTACCCAGTTAAACAGCCTGGCTAGTTAGGACACGTAATACTGCATCATTACAAAGGTCATGAAATAACGTTCATTGTCATACCAATAAAAAACATGAAAGAAAAACGAGAATAGAGTAACCCTTTTCTTCCATCTCAATAATGTCACCACAACGATTATAAGAACAAGCACTGTGTTTGCGGGCGCACACAAAAATAAACGTGTGTGCTTCCCCACCTAAGCCTTATTTTCAGCCAGGAAAACCCCAGGTATTAACTCAATAAAATTACACAACTAAAGAAATTGTAACATTCCAATGCGTAAAAAACTATGTGCAATAAATGTGCAATAAAGGGGAATGACAGCAAAAAAAAGTATTGAACACAGTAAGAAAAAGCAATAAACCAGCTCATGCCGCTAATGAGTTCTCCTACCTGTGCTAATTAGAATCAGCTAATTAATCAGCGGGTTAGTGTGCGCCTGAATGCAAGTAAACAAATAATTTGTCACCAAGCTTTCCTGCAAGAAACATCTCATGATGAATAGAGGCAAAGAGCTCTCCCAAGACTTTCGCAACAAGATTGTTAAGCAGCAAAATAATGGCAATGGTTACCGACGGATTCTCAACTCTTAAATGTTCCCATAAGCACCATTGGGGCCATTATCTGTAAGTGGAGGGAACATCACTCTAACCGGCCATGCAGAGGAGCTCCTCGCAAGACTTCTGACCGGGCAGTCAGAAAGTTAGTCAGAAGAGTAGCCCAAGAGCCCAGGACCACTCAATCAGCGCTCCAGAAAGACCAGGAAGCAGCGGGTACAGTTGTCACAAAGAAAACAATAGGCAATGCACTCCGCTGTCACGGCCTCCATTCACAATCACCCCCCGGAAGACTCCATTACTGAAGAAAAGGCATGTTGAAGCTTGTTTGAAGTTTGCTACAGAACATATGGAGACGCCTGTAGATTACTGTGAGAATGTAGTCTGGTCAGACAAGACAAAAATCTAACTTTTTGGCAACATTATGACGAGCAATGTTTGAAGGAGAAATGGCTCTACATATGATCCTAAAAATACCAACTCCAGTGAAGTTCGGAGGTGGAAGAATGATTGTATGGGGCTGTTTCTCATTACATGGTACTGATGGAATCCAAATTATCGAAGGGAAGATGAATGGAGCGACGATCGAAAACATGCGAAGGAGACTCTCAATTGGTTCAAGAGGAAGAAAATAACGTTGTTGGACTGGCCTAGTCAATCACCAGACTTACATCCAGAAGAAAATGTGTGGAAGGAACTGTAATAACTTTATTATTATTATTATTATTATTATTATTATAATTATAATAGTTATCTACTTAGATACATGTTGGGGTCAGTCTGATCAGTCAGTATAAAGTGCATAGTTTACTACCAGTAAAAGGGCCAGATAGTGTACAGTACTGTTATAATACATAGTAAAAAAGGTAAAATAACATCACCACACTAAACACAAATCCTAACCTTACATACCTAGATACACGTTAAAGCACGGTCAGGAAACCACACAATCCTAAACACCGTCTGATCAATAAATAACAAATATTAACAATATAATAATAATACATATAATAATAATATTGCACAACTTTTTAGCTCAGTGTTTCAATTTCTTTAGCTGTGTAGTTTTATTGAGTTAATACCAATGTCTGGTCTACATGTCATGTGAATAGCTGCAATGGAAATATGTTGAATTAAAAACATATTGATGTGTTAAATACTTATTTCCCCCACTGTACATGTTACAGAGAGACACTGACACTAGAAAAGCTTGGGAGATGTCCGTTAATGTACTAGTACTAATCTACCTACTACTACTATACCACTATACCATCTCCACTACTCTCATATACTACATCACTACTATATCAACACTACTACCGTACTATACTACTACACATCAGTGAGAGACCAGACACCAACGCTCCTAGCTCAGGGATGTCTGCTAGCTCACGTACAGCCTACCTCAGTGAAACACCTCACACACTAAACCTCATTAAGACCTCAGCACTATCCCAAGCCCCGCGCGACATGAATCCGAAATGAACAAGCTTCCACAGAGGAGAATCAAGGCCTTTCCCTGAATAGATGAAAGCCAATCTTTTCCAGCTGGAGATAGAGTACGGTCTCACACACACACAGACACTGGCTGTGTCCCTCCTGCAGCGTAGCAGCACTGTGGCTTCCACCCCGTCCAGCAGGTCCCTGTCACGGTATCAGGTGCTGTCCCTCCATTCAACAAAAAACACATGGAATGGAATGGACTGCACTTATAATAATAATAATAATAATAACAATAATAATAATAATAATACATTAGACTTATATAGCGTTTTTCTAGACACTCAAAGACGCTTTACAAACTGAAAAGATCGAGTAGTAATAATAAAAAGAAACAAAAGGTAAATAGAAGAAAGTATAGGGGCTTTTGAGGGCCTGTTTAAATGTTGGGAGGGCGTTGGCCTGTATTATGTGGTTGGGGAGGGCGTTCCAGAGGGACGGGGCTGCGGCTGAGAAGGCCCTATCACCCCAGGTCCGGAGCTTGGTGGTCTTGAGGGTGATTTGGTCATCAGACCTGAGGCAACGGGAGGGGGTGTGGAGGGGGACGAGGTCGGCAAGGTAGGAGGGGGCCAGATTGTTGATGGCTTTGTAAGTGGTGAGTAGGATTTTGAATGTAGGTTTTAAAGACCTAGTAGGTTTTATTTATATAGCGCCTTTATCCAAAGCGCTTTACAACGGCCTCTCATTCACCCATTCACACACCAATTCACACACCAATGGCGGCAAGCTACCATGCAAGGCGCTGGCCCGCTCACTGGGAGCAATTTGGGGTTCAGTGTCTTGCCCGAGGACACTTCGACATGTGGCCAGCCGGGGCTCGAACTGCTGATCTGCCAACCTCGCGATCATTAAACGGCAGCTCTACCTCCTGCGCCACAGCCGCCCCAACACATAATCCTTCCAACGCGTTAGCAGCTGATCCTCACCGTGCCACTGAGTCAAACTCAAACTCAATGGAGCACCGCAGAAACCGGTCCGGGGCTTTCACGTGTCATCCTGCGTAGATGTTAACGTTGAGTGCACATGTACCCCCCCCCCCCCCACCATTCCATTTTGGTAATACCTGTGTGTTTTCAACAATATCAATAAATCTGTTTAACCGTCCACTCATAAACAGATGAGACTCTCTAGTCACTCTCTCCGCACGCCGCAGACGGTGGAGAGGAAGGAGAGGGTTGCTGTGTCACGTCTGAGGCTCTTCGGTCACAACCTAGACGTTGGCGTCTGCCAGCCTTCGGAGCAGTTTGTTGACGCTGCGGGAACGCATGAAGCTATGGGTATGGGTGTGAGGGGGACAGGGAGAGGGACGGTGGAGAGGGACGGTGGTGCACAGTGGCTGCCTCTTTGAGACTGGGTCAGGGAGAGCTGAACTGGGAGATGTCCACTAACTACACACAGTATACAGTACTGCTACTATATGCTACTACGATACTACTACTATACCACAATACTACCTCAGAGACACATGTTAGAGCTGATACTAGAGGACCTGGGACATGTCCACTAGTGTACTGCTATACTGTTATATACAGTAAACTACTGCTATGCTGCTGGTATACTACGACTATACTACTGCTATACTGCTGGTATACTATTACTACGACTATACTACTGCAACACTATTACTACGACTATAATACTACTATACTACTGCTATACTATTACTACGACTATAATACTACTATAATATTACTGTGACTATACTACTGCTATACTATTACTGTGACTATACTACTGCTATACTACTGCTGTACTACCCCTATACCATCTCAGTGAGACATGTTAGAGAGAGCAGACTCTCGAACAGACATGAGTCCACTACTCTCATATAATATACTACTACACATCAGTGAGAGACCAGACACCAACGCTCCTAGCTCAGGGATGTCTGCTAGCTCACGTACAGCCTACCTCAGTGAAACACCTCACACACTAAACCTCATTAAGACCTCAGCACTATCCCAAGCCCCTGCTAAATGAATCCAAAATGAACAAGCTTCCACGGAAGAGTCTCTCAAGGCCTTTCCCTGAATAGATGAAAGACAATCTTTCCAGCAGAGATAGAGTATGGTCACACACACACACACACAGACACAGACATAGACACAGACACAGACACACAAACACAGACACACACTCACACAAACAGGCACACAGATACACAGGCGCGCGCACACACACACACACTTGAATACTTTATTTGGTTCCACAAATTATATTATACAAACAGGGAATCAAATATTTCGGGGCTAAGCAGCACTGAACACTTAAGGATACACATAACACCTCCTTCTCCACACGGCCAAGCTGCCAATAATAGCTGAGACAGAGCAAAATTTGGCAACCTGTTTGGCCTTTCTTTTAGTCATTGCAGCAATTCTCAGACCCCTCATGGTGCATTTATATACATGGCCCAGACTTCCAAATACAAGTATGCTGAATTTGCACTTGTACCCAAAGCTGGTTATCGTACCAAGTAGTGGTTGGTATTTGATATACTTGTCCTGGAAAGTCTGGTCCATGTACAGGTCAAAGGGGCAGCCTACTTCTATAATCAGCACCTCCTTGTGGCTGGTGTCAACAAAGATAACATCAGGTGTATTTGGGATGTTGGAAAAAACGTCATTGGCAAAACCAAACCACTCTGGTAACACTCTGGCATGCTTGTACATAACTGCGCTAGATGGTAAGATGTTTTGTACTGTATCAGACACAATGTCCACAATACGGTCATGACGAGCTATGTACAGGTGTTTGTATGCATTACATCCATTTGTTATGTGTGCAATGGACTCTAGATGTTGTGAATCCTGATGGTTTAAACAGAATGGACTGTGAGTGTGGGGATACCAGGTGGACAGATTGTACTTGGTCGGTAATACCTGCAGTCTTGCTTTGATGGTGAATTTCAGAACATCCTCACCAACAGCGACGTTCTTATACACTGAGTGTGAGACTGAGTGGTCAGCAAACTGCAAACAGGCTAGCTTTCCCTGTAGTCTGAGTCCACACCAGTGCTGCCTGATCTCAGACTGCTTCAGGCTGAGCAGAACCCTCCTTGCAGAGTCTCTGTGCAGTCCGACAGTCTCTTCCTGTGGTGTTGTGATGTCGGCCTTCACAATCACACAGGGGTCTGTGATCACCTCATCAGAGACACACACACACACACACACACACACAGATGAAAGCCAGTATTTCCAGCAGAGATGCAGTAGTGTCCAGGTGTATGCATCAGCCAGCTGAAGGAGGCTGTAGTAGTGTTTTATCTAACGACGTCCTTAGCTCCGTCACTCGGTGAGGACACGTCCACTGCATGCCTCCCGCAGCCCTGTGGCCTCCACCCGGTTCAGCAGGACCTATTACAATACCAAGCGCTGTCCCTCCAGTGTTTCCTCTACATGCATTTATTGGTGGCGGGCCGCCACGATGGAATTTCCTCCGCCACGAATTGATTCAGTCCACACACAAAAAAAAAAAAAAAAGTTCTCAAAAAAAAAAAAAATGAACATTTTAGCTGATTAAAATATATCTGATCCTAGATCAGCGCTATAATGGATGTTGACTAAAAGTGCACCTAAATCCACGCCCATCTCTCTCTAACCGCTGATCCAAAATCAGATTAATGACATTCAGTTGACGACGTGACACAAGGGCTCCTGATTGGTCTAAATGTGAACTGTGGTATTATTGTTATTGTGTACAGGCCACCGTAGTGACATCCGGGGGGTATTCCATCAACATCGCTAAAGGGAAAATCCAGGTTTAGTCTGATAAATCTCGCGAGAGTTCTTACAAATATCCAGGCATATTCTGATAGGTCTCGCGAGAGTTATCAAAAATAAGCCAGGATTTTCCTTTAGCGACGTTGATGGAATACCCCCCAGGTCAGGTGGGCAGGTTACGACGAGACAACAAGAGACCGGTACTGTAGAGCTTACAGAGCGAGTTAAAATAAAGACACTTACATTGAAATACAGAAGGACTCACGTGTATGTTTAATAGAATAACACGACATGGTGTCAGAAGTCCTGTAAGTGAGTGTTAAGAGTTAGATCGGCCGACAAGTGTCATTTGAGCTTGTGACGGTGAGAAGGGAGAAGAAAAGATGGATGCTAATGCTAACGCGGGAGCAGCTGCAGTCCAGAGAACGGCGCCAGTTTCAAGTGCTACGTTAGCAGACATTAGCAAGTCAAAAAACGATTCTTATGTGCCGTCACTTTAGCAACGACACAGTATTGTCAAGGGGAAAAGAAGGGGAGACGATTTTTTTATTGACAACGGAATTACATGCTGGAAAAACATGCAGCTAAAATTCAGGGAACATTTGGACAATAAGAGACACACGGGAGAAGCACGGGAAAACAGGGCTCATGTGGGTCTCATCAAAGGTAAGAGTTTGTTTTCTTTAACTCAGCTGATACTCAGCTGTTTACCGAATGCTCCATCTGACTGTGATTTTACTTCTGTAATGTGGTGGGTTGACATAATTCACGCACGGAACTATAGGTTGAGACTATTGTTCCGTCCGTAGTACCCAAGTTGTTAAGACTGTTCTATTTACTGCTTGAGTGTGTTGTTGACAATCGTTCATGTCCTTCATTAAACGTTTAGCTTTGTCATTTGATACGCCGCCTACGACTACCATCTCTCTGCACTACAGTAAACAGTTAATCAGTAACGTTAGCCGCTTTTGTGCTCATGTAGGCCTACTTCTTATTATATTATAGCTGATGATCTTTGTGTGTGTGTATGTGACTGTCAGTCACAAGTTTATATTCTGTATATTCATTTTTTTTTTTTTGGGCCATCCTCTAGTTTTGGCTGTGATTAGAAAAAGAAAAAGAAAAAAAAAAACGTTGTTTTGAGCGCGCGTGCGCGTTTCATGCGCGTGCACGCGAAAAAATCGCGGTCACAGCCACCCGCCACCATTGTAAAAATTCCTGGAGGAAACACTGCCCTCCATTCAACAGAAATCACTCAGTCCATCATGTGGTTTAGTTGTATGCGTTGGGAGGGGAGGGGGAGTTATGAGGCCTCTTACTTGCGATGGTTGTAATGTATGGTTTGAAATTAAATCTATTATTATTTATTTTTATTTTTATTTTATATTTTTGTTGTCTTTTTCTTTTTGTACAGTGGACTTGCATCTGAGAAAGGCACTTTTGGATATTATTATTATTATTATTATGGTTCTTTCACTGATTCTAGCGTACTTTATGCCAATATACTTTACTGTGAGTAGCTCTGGATGAATCTGAATGTGAAAGAAGCCATCCAGTGTCCTGCCTGTATGTTACACGGATCACTGTAAATACACGGTCCTACGACTCAGATCCAGTCAGATCCAACCAAGAGATTCTGTCACTGTCAAATGATGAACTGCAGGCCGATGTGATTGGATGTGAAACGCTTCGTCAAATGGGCTCTGTGAGAAAAGACACATGCTGTGTTCGGAATGGCATACTAGCATACTACTCCAAAATGCATTGCACATCTCTTCAGTCTCGTCAAACTGCGTCAAACAAACTCGTCATACAGCTGTTGTTTACATTATCCGATAGCCTGGAGACCGAAAGCTCGCAATAAACATTGTTTTTTGCACAGATTTGAGTGTGCAGATGCTGTTTTTTGCACTCTATTTGATACTCTTCAGCTGTAGCAACCCAGCTAAGTCTGATCACGGATGAGCGGTGGTATTTTCACTATATTGGGAATCTTCATGGTGAAATGCATTCTTAGACATGTCTACGTCATCATGATTACAAAGATGCCACTTGAAATGCATGAAATCCAAGTTTACTCGTGTCAGGTAATTTGATTGCACAAGAGGCATTCCATGAGTGCTGATCGGATTTCCAAGGCGAATTTACGAACGCAGCCGTAATGTAGCTAGCGAACAGAAGAGGAAAAAAAAACGATCAACAGATCAGATATATAAACGGGTTATTTTGATAAACTGGACACATTTGGGGAATATATATGGTTACTTTCTCGCCTGAAAACCTATTAAAACTTAATAAAATAACATGTGACAAAATTACTTTTAGCCAATGGAGGTTTAAAATTTAGGATTTAAATTCCCCACTGCCAGCCGGTGCGAAATGCATTCTGGGGGGCAGTATGCATACTGCAGTGTAAACGGTCGGCTGGTTTTGGCATACTTGTTATGAATTTAGTAGGCAGTATGCAGTAGATATTCATTGAGTATGCTAGTATGCAGTATGCTAGTATGCCATTTCGAACACAGCCACAGTCTACAAAAATAAAGAAGAAACCAAACACAATACACCACACGGACGACCATATCACAGGCTTCTGTCTCTTCGACCCTCGTCCTCCAATCAGAAGTGTCTGAACTGGAACATTCCCCCACAACACTTACTACAATACTGCCTGTAACCCTGAGCTACACAGGAGTGAAAGATTTCAAAACAGGACCTGAATTTATTGCTGGGGAGGCTGGTAGAGGTAAAAAAATCAAAAAGAATTCACACCATTCCTTATTCCATTCCGCGCGTTACGATGAGACCATCCTCCGATGTCTCCCTCCGCTGATCTAACGCTAAGCAGCCGCTCAACGGACAGATACTGGTGGTAGAGGAACCATCACCTCAACACATCAATATGACAAGTGTCGATGGTGGCGATATAAAGCTTTTTTGAAGCGCCAGGCAGGCTGAAGGCTGTTACTTCACCTTGTCACGGGATCTCAGCGTCACTGCAGAGAAGACAGCAGGAGGAGGAGGTGTCTACTGTAGACAACCAAATAAAACTCTACCCTTAACCCTCTATGGCACCTTGTTGCCTCTAGGCAACATACCCATTCTTGGCCTTTTACATTCACACAATACATCCCCAGTTATGATGCAATACTTAGAAAAAGAGGCAGGGCCATAAGGAACCAAAAGCAGTGTTTGAATTTGTCACGTCTCTCTGTAGGCCATGCTGAATCCCTTTTTTTCAGACTGTCCCACAAGGATCAGCTTAGCCATTTCTCTCCACAAACATCGTCTGAAAACATATTTTCCTGGCCTTTTTCAATCTGGAAAAAAATATATTAATAATAATAGCGAGTAAAGCTTACCTTCTAATAGTTTAATAAAACGTTATTTGCTAATTAAGTAATGGAAACTTGTTCAAATGCAAATGTTGAGGCAACACTGTACCATTATGGTAAGTTGCAAATGTTGACACCATGACATTGGTCAGGGGCAGGCGCGCCTCTCGGGGGAGCCTCTCGGGGGCACCTCTCGGGCACCTCTCGGGGGCACTCTCCATGCCATTACTTACCATTATGGTACAGTGTTGCTTCAAGGCAACGCACCCCAAAAAGTACCCCCCCAAAATATATTTATTGAAAATGTCTTTAGATTATGTTTATTTGGTCTATTCTATGACAAAAAAACACTCCAAACATTTTTTTCCCAACTGGCTTCATAATGCGTACCATAGAGGGTTAACTCCCTTCACGTGAAAGCCTCCGGTGCTGTTCCTAGAATTCCACTCGATACAACTAACTCTGCCGTCTACTAAATATACTGATGTGATGCCAAAGCATTCATCTTCATAACGGGGACATAAGCCATTTTACAACTCTTTATCACAGAGACCCTCAGGAGGTGAAAAAAAAACCATTTTGAGCTAATAATAATGTTGTAAAGACATGATGAGATATGAATATATGATGTGGGCGATATCATTTTGGCTTTATGGAAATCTTTCAAATACAGTCAAGATTTAGTTTGTGAGGTATCAACCCTTCTCACTCTGCTCATAAATATTCATTATGGAAATGAAGACTGACAGAGGTATTAAAAACCTATCCTGCTTGTGCTTACCAGGAACTAACGTGTGAACCTTTCAGACAACTATCAATGCATCAAGGGGTGTAATTACAAATGTTCGCACATTATGTTTAGAGGCCCTTGTTATTACAACTATGGAACCTACCTGAATACAAGATGACTCAGTTACTACTGCAGCAGTCAGTGACCTTGAATTACAATAGCTGGCCTTCCTATATCCCAAGAACGTCCCATTAATTCTGCTTGTCTGGCATTTCAGTGCCTTCAGAAAGTATTCAGACCCCTCCTCTTTTTCCATTTTTTTGGTGTTACAGACTCCATTTAAACACAATAACCCAGAATGACAATGTAAAAACGTATGTATTTATTTTTTATTTCAGTAAATCTATTACAATTGAAATACCTCATGTACTTGTGTACAGACCCTTTGCTATGACACTCTTAAAATGAGCTAAAATAGAGTTAATGTAATTTTGGAATTAATATCTTTGTTTTTATAGGGTGTCTAATTTGCATGGGAATCAATTACACACTGTGTGAATCAGGTTGTCATTACAAAAAGCACAGTCGATGGGACAACATCATCTCAGTCACTTTATAAAATTGGTCTATAACCAAGTGGCCAAAAAGAATCCCTTAATGGAAACTAATCTCATATCCATAATTGTGCTTGCAGCAATGAATTAATGTGATACAGCAAAGAAAGTGGCTGGAAATGTGTTTATTTGGTTTTACTACAAAGCAGTAAGTTTAGTACAAATCAAGCATAGGCAATGCAGTTTATGCACCATCTCTCGTGTGAAGAATAGTGGTAGCTGCATCAAGTTATGGGTATATTTGTCACTGGCAGGGGCTGAGGAGTTTGTCAGGATGAAGAGAACATTTGCTCAGAATTACATTTGCTGAGTTGGTCGTGACATCCTAATCTACACAGTGTGTAATTGATTCCTATGCAAATCAGAGACCCTATGAAAACAAAGATATTCATTTAAAAATGACATTAACTACTATCATTGTATTAAGATGAACTCAATTCAACTTATTGAGTAATTAGTTGATGACATTTTAGCTAATTGTAAGATTGTACGATTTAGCGCAATCAATACAGTCGATGAAAACATTCTCTGCTAGCACCCCCCAACTAGACGAAAGACTAGAGGGTCCGAGGTACACCGACCGCAGTCTCACAACATCCTGTGGGAAACACTGCAACTGCTTGATTTCAGATGTGAAACAACCTTTTATCATGAAGTGTGTTCTTGAATTAAAGAGAGTAGTCTATGCATCGCACCGAGGAATGTACATAGCCTACTACCTCTACACTGTACACGCACGTGCACACACACAGAGAGACACACACACACACACACACACACACACACACACACACGCACACACACACAAAGAATGATATCATTGGAAATCAAGCACACCTCCCTGGTACATTGTAACTTTATTATCCCTCATGACAACATTCATCTGTCTCTCTCTGCACACAAAACCATAACAACTAGTTCACAAAATACAACCACATCTGTGACCCAACCACACTCCCCCTGGTATGAGAGGGAGACCAGGTCTATTAAGCGGTCCGTTTCTGGTAATAATCCCCTTTAAAACGGCCTAACCTCTATAATCTAGAACACCCTGCGGTCTTGGGGTTTGTTGTGAGTTCCAGCTCTGAACAGCTCTTGGCTAGTGTAGTGTAATCTAAGGTCCACCACACACACAGACACACACGCATGCTCGCACGCACACACACACACACGCACGCACCTACGCACGCACATAGACACACAAATAGACACACACACAGACACACACACAGACACATACACACACATACACACACACACACCCTGTAATCACCTCAGATGGGTTTGCAGAGAACCCACATCCTGCTCCATGTCAGTTTGCTCTGCAGAAGGAAGTTTAATGACTGTGCTAGGACCTGTTATCCTTTAACAGAGAGAAACCTCCTGCTATTAAACAAGGGTGTTCTTGTTCCTTCGCAGTATTCGGCCAAGCGCTTACGTTTTTAATAAAGTGAACACGGTAGCTTTTTAGGATCGTTGCCATGATAAAAGGCCACAATGGGGAGATCCGGGAGAGAAAATAGCTCCATCACTCATGACATGAAAATCGCTTAGATCTCCAACCAAAACTAAAAAGCTTCTGTTCTATCTTAGTTTCCTCATTTTGTGCTCACGTCATGTGATTCTGATACAGAATCTAAAATGGGCCAAGATTAATGCGATGCGTCGTCGAGCATGACTAAAGACTCTTTTCAACAGCCCTCCCCCTTCCTCCCTCCCATTTGTCTCCTGCTGGCTTAGAGAAGTTAGAATCACCAAACAGGCTACGCCCTGCACTGTCATCCGTCTGACAATCCGAATAAGTCACTAACCATGACACTATATGAATTAGGGTCATCTCAGCTCTCAACGCGTCAAACACAGAACACTTTGTTAGGAATAAACACACAACATGCTGCAATGTGAAGAGGAGCCCGTCGTCAGGAACGATGCCAGATCTGCCCGGAGCGCTCCTGAACACACCCACCACAACACTCCACAGAGTGGACCTCTCACCACACTTGGCTACTCAAGTCTAACAGCATGGTTCAAATGACAGGACAGCAATAACTTCCTCGCCTATTTGTTCCTTTTCGCAAATGACATCCCAGCCACTTGATAAGAGTCAGAATGAGCAACTGGAACTAGAACTTCATTGCTGTCACCTCTTTTTTTTATTACTGCGTGAAAGAGGAAAGGCCTCACACTCTTGTACCAGTCCTACTTGGAGAATGGTCTTCGGACACATGTCGCATGACAGCGAGAGGCTGTCAACAACTGGCGCCAGAGAACCAGCAGCGGACGCACAGAACAGGGAGGCCTACAGGGAGGATGCCGTGAACTCAGAGACGCCCTGCACCAAAATGGAAAAGGACACCTCTCAGGATATAGACTGCCTTTTTGTTGCAGTGTATTTCCATTGCACTCAGATGTGACTGATGTAGCAGACTTGTGCTGAGCAAAATCAACAGTTCTGCCAATATCAATTCCATCAGCATCGTGTCGCTACAAAGCCTATTGTTTACCATTCAGCTCATGTCTTTAATAAAGTCTTTGATATCTGCTCATAGATGTTAGATCTCCCCCCCAGTGTATGACACGAGTTGGTGACTCATCCGTCTGCTTCAATTAGGGTCGGCTATCATCAAGGATCGGATTGATTTCTGTGCTAATACCGATTCTAAGCAGTGCTAAATTTGCAGGCTACATCAACCAAGCAGATCGTCTTTTCGACCAGAGCGAAGACA
The DNA here is from genome assembly GCF_963989245.1 of Nansenia antarctica. NCBI lineage: Eukaryota > Metazoa > Chordata > Actinopteri > Argentiniformes > Microstomatidae > Nansenia > Nansenia antarctica. The sequence goes on from NC_137677.1 coordinate 43,280,305, forward strand.
TCTGTGAGAGATTTAAGAAGGAAGAGATACCAACACGGCGGAGGGCTTTACGGATAAATACAACAGTACAACGATTACATGGACAGATGAAGTTGAACAAATAGAAGAAATAAATGAAAATAAAGTTTCCCCCGGCGCCCACTTATCCATATTGGGTAAAATTGGGCAGTCATTCTGTTGACAGAATTCCCCATTCAGCATTACCCCCTTGTGATAATCCACTACAATACGTGTACCTCTGCCCAGAGTCTGATAGCCTGCCTCGGTTTCCCAGCGATATTGATTTACGATGCCGTGCTCTCGTCAGGCCCTTTATTGAGATGCAGCGCTGTACGTCCCGGCCTGTTCCATAAGAATTAATGATACTCACCGCTGACCCGCCGAGTGAGAATTTACAGTCTTGTTGAACAGCTAATGTAATCATCTGCAGAAGCCTGTCTGGCCACAGGACTGATGCCTCCCTGCATTTCAATCATTTATCATGTCATGCGTCTGGTAGCAGAAAGGACTGTGGCTTTCATTGGATTTCTCCCATACATATTTGTTAATCAACGCTCAGTATTTACCTTTGCATGCAGGTGGCGTACGTCATACACACAATGGATCACTGTGAAGCGAGACCTAAAGTTTTGAAAACGAGACAGTAATCTCTTATACACGGTTACATATAAACTGTCGTCATGAACCATTACCGACAGAGGCAGAGTGAGATTAAACGGCTCCCACCCAGATTGACTAAACAAACATTACTGGGAATCACACATCATCAGATAAGGCCCTTCATAGAACACGTTTGGTGAATTATTTCGTCCTCTGTTACAAAAATGACTAGGATTTAGTGCCGTCACAAGTGATCTCTGTAAATGACCTGACAAGCCTAAAATAACAAGATCATCTCTAAATCAGAACGGATGGTACATGACAGGGTCTGTGTTGTATGTATCCGTCTGCTGTGTTTGTACCGTCTTGTTCCCTGCTATTAGAATTGTGTGCCAAGTTTGCCTTTGTGTACGCCAAAGAAAAAGGTCCTGACGGATAATAAAGTATTACATCCAAGCGTCCTTGGGTTTTATGAAAGGTTTAATAAAAAGTTATTATTATTATTATTATTATTATTACATTGTAAGGAGGGATATCATTGAGGGATTAAAAAAAATGACAGTAATTATTCTTCGATGGGATTCATTTCGTTTTGTCGTCTTTTACGGAGCTCCCTGTCGTGTCGTGTGCACACCGATTGGCCCACAATGAGCTGGAGAGGAGCGTTAGTTCCAGAGATGGATAATTAGGAACCGACACCACTGAGACCCAGGGCCGCGGGGGGAAAACACTGAGACACACAGAGCAGTATAAAAAGTTACTGAACTGTAAAGTTCAGAAGAGTGTCTTACTGAAGAAAGGTACGAACTCTTGTCGTGATAGGCTCAGACGAGGGAGGGGTTGGATAGGAGACCTTGTCAGTCATGACTTCACAAGCGTGCCTGTCTGACTGAATATTCCATTCTGTTGATAGGTCAGCCATCAGCCTTGCCTAGGCAGCTGTTGACTGGAGAGTGAAACCGTTATCCTTCAGAAACCTGTTTACATTTCTACACCGGTCTGGAGTCACGCCGCCAGCAACTTCAGCCGCGTCTGTCTACACTCGTTACTTAAAAATCGCACTTTTGGTAACTACAGGTCTGGACGCGCACAAGTCGTGCTGTGCGGTGATCTGACGATCCTACTCAGATAACAGAAGACAAGGCCTGAGGGGCGACCGGTGCAATTAAGAGCTCAGCTACACGCTGACATCCCCGCACTCAAAGCATAGTCAACCGACCTTTTTTGTTATTGTACTTCAGCCAATGTGAAGAATACATGTTTTCATGTTACTGTGCATACAGTATGTTGCTGTGTGGTTAAGGTCAATACATCGATTGTTGTAAGGTCAATCAATAGAACAATAAAGTATTCTTTCCAGCCTCAGCAGTAAACCGCCTCACACACTCCTCCACCGCTCCTTGGCGGGGAAAAGGTCCCTTCCTGTCGGTCGCACATGAGAAGCTGTCACCACCAGAGCGGGCGCTGATGCACCTAGATCTAGGGAACGTTTTGCAGAGAGGACGTGTTGACGTTTAGACGAACCTGGGCCAAAATCGGAGAACGACATTGTAGATGGGACACTGAGAATGCAGAAGAATGTGTTTTTTATTGCTCCACACAGAGGGGCTCAGGTGGTAGACTTGTCTGAGCAAATTTTACAATATCAATTCTAACCCCACCTTGTTGTTAGACAGTGAAGCCAATTGTTTGCGTCTTATATATCTGCTCATAAAAGTGAGTGTTTTCCCCAGTGTATGCCATGAGAGAGCTGGCCTCACCACTCACACTGCTCAGATTTAGTTCACCTTGGTCCTGTTATCAAATATCAAAATACGTGTACGTGATTTTGGGGGGGAATGTTGATAAAGCAACTAAAATTCTCATTTTATAGTACACCCATGATTGTGATCAAAGTTAGGCCTAGGGGTGGGCATCAATGATCGACGATCGATAATTGATCGATAAGGATCTTGGTCGATCACAAAATATTTTAATCGATAATCATTAATAAATTTGACACTAACGTTTTCAGTCATCCTCCTATTTGTGAGTAACTGTTTTTGTACTGCTCCTATGGTGAGTTACTTATTTTCTATATTTTTATTTATAACATAAAATGTGTTTTTAAGTTAAACAATTTAGGCTACTCACTGCCTTGTTTAAGAGGATTGTTATCTGACTGTAGTGTCTAGTTTGAATGTGAATGAATGTGTGCAATAGCAACACAAATAACGTTTTCCCCAAGGAAAACATGCTTGTTATTTCTGCCCTATTATTTTTTTTTTTCGAAAAGAAGCTTATCGATTAATCGATAATTGATCGTTAATTCTTGCGATTATCGAAAAAGAAATGTTGATCGTTTGCCCAGCCCTAGTTAGGCCTATTGTGTATGATTGGCAGAAACAGCAAGGGCTAGGCCAAATTGTTGGTTTACATTTATGGAGCATGCCAACGAAAACTCATCAACATTTGAAAATGTAATGTGTTGATAAACGAAACACAAATCCAATTGCATATGGTACATTGACAAAGGATGTTGAAAACATTAGGAATATTCACCATTAGCTGTTGTATGATTGGTAGAAACAGCCACAGTAACAGTAAACAGTAATTTTAGAGCCATGCCATTTACGACTCAAAAGATAACACCCTGATTCATGAGGAAGATAAGGAAGATCTCACTAGTGATTTTACATGGTTACCCACACATCTGTTCATGTGTTAATAACTATGACATCATTATGACACTGTTTTTACTGTATCACACATCAGAGCTTTCAAGCCTTGATTGAGACGCAGCGCTACACTTTCCAAACTGTTCAATAAAAATGATAGACACCAATGTTCCTCAGAGAGAGAATGTACAGTCTTGTTGAACAGCTAATGTAATCAACTATAGAAGCCTGCCTGCCTGTCTGCACGATTGATGGTTTCCTACATATTTATGTAACATTTCTGCAGCAGAACAGGCTGGCTTTGAATTTGAATCTCCTAATCAAAACATCCCTTGCCTTTGCTGTGGTTTACGTTGGACAAACACACGGGTCACTGTTAGACAAGGCTGCATCTCAAACATATCTGAGGTAGAAGATACATAAACTATCGTCATGAACCATTTGGCCAACACCAGAGGTAAGGCGTTTTTTTGTTATATTGACGTTGCGAAATTTCTCAATATGCACTCTACATTCTAAATGCTTGATTTAGCAAAAGGTACAAACAAGTGAGAGCAATATAGCTAAAACCAAATGGTAGACTACATCAGGGGGAAGAACCCCTTTCAACTGTCCCCGGTTTTTTACTAAAAAACGGACGTAAAAAACGTATCAGTGTGCAAAGGCCTGTAGAGTGAGATTAAACGGCACCGTTCCACAGATAAACTAAACAAACATAACACTGATCACACATACTCAGATATCGCCCTTCATAAAACGGAACGGTGAATAATTTCGTCCTCCAATGCGAAATGACTCCCGTCACAAGCCCACATGATAGATGACCCGACAGCCTAGAACAATATCTTTTAAAGGCAAATGGGACATGACAGGGTCTAAGGAGGGATGTCACAGCAGCTTGTAAAATCAATGTAATTATTCTTCAGCAAACGAGAAAAAAAAACAGTTTCCTAATGTTCTGTGGTGCTGCCTGTACACACAGAGGCCTTCCAAACAGCTAGAAGCCTGATCTGTACTTCCAGAGAGATAATCATTAAAACCAACAAAAACTGAAACTTGAAACATGGGAAGCATTTGAGTGCATCCTTTTTTTCCTTTATCTGATGTTTTTAAGTTTTATTCAAATATCACATACCATTAGACAACACAGTATGTGATATTATATATGGTCTTGTGTGTCTATACAACTGAAACGCTGTCTGATCGAGGGGTTAGCGAAGCACTGGAAATTAAAAGGACCGTCTCGAATAAACCACATCGCATGGCGCTTCGAGGGTTAAATTTAAGCAGAGTGACGTTTGGGTAGCGACTAGCTATGAACAAATGACTCAGTTGCAAAACAACAAATAAACGTATTTAATGTCTATGTGGAAGTCCATCCTCCTCAAGTTCTCGTAGGCTACAGGTTAACCGCTTAACAGCATAGTGCTATTAACACCAGCACATGCCAGAGCAGTGGAGTACATCTTTATGGCTTTTGCACTGGCTAGATGCCGAATGTGTTTCGTTGTCTCTGTACTTGTACTCTGCCAATGACAATTGAATCTGAATCTGACGGAGCAGTGGAGTGGAGTATCTACTGTATAATCCAGGTCTTTCAAACAGAGCCAGCAAGGTGAGCGAGCTACACCTGGTGCTATTCTGAAACACACACTGGGAGGAAGTGGTTTCTGAGGTGGCCGTCTTGCAGAGAGTAGCCTATTGTGTCCAAAGTGTATCAAGAGAATAACGACAGTGGTGTATGGATATCAGTAGACCTCGTAGGCCTAATCCTGTGGCTGTTTTCAAGTCAACAGCGTGACCCCCTAACACCTTGTATCGTAAACCTCAGTGGTGGGGAAAGGAATGTGTCACCTTTCCTAAAACCACAGACCAAACCACGGACCTATATGTACAATTCATGTCAAAACAACAAATACATACACTGGTCTGCAGGCACAAACTTATTTATATACGTTTTAAGTCGGTTTCTATGTGTTATTTTCGCATGCAACCCCACAACCACATGCTATCATGCTAAACAGCCCTGGGTGAGGGTTGGGCAATCATGATTTACTGCTTGTCATACCACGACAATGCTGTACATAGCCTAAACAATCACACCACACCACGGCCATCCATAAACACCAGCACGTACACACGGAGGAGAAAAGGAGCAGTTGTAGAATAACGTGCCGAGAGAGGGCCAAAGAGAGCAAGTGAAAGAGAAGGAGAGAGAGCCAAAGAGAGAGAGCCAAAGAGAGCAAGTGAAAGAGAAGGAGAGAGAGAGAAAGAGAGAGAGAGAAAGAGAGCAAGTGAGAGAGAAGGAGAGAGAGAAAGAGAGCGAGCAAGCGAGAGAAGAGTGAGAGAAAGAAAGAGAGAGAGAAAGAAAGTGTGAGAGAGAGAGAAAGAGAGCGAGCAAGCGAGAGAAGAGTGACAGAAAGAAAGAGAGAGAGAAAGAGAGAGAGAGAGAGAAAGAGAGAGATAAAGAGAGAGAGAGGAGGTGGAACTGAGAGATTAATCATCACAGCGAGTTTACTGCCAAATTACTCAGAGCTGGGCAACAAAGCTGCCCCTGCTAACACACATGACATTTTTACAACACTGCAAACCGATTGTGTGAGACGGTTGGTGGCGACATTATCACATAAAACCATTGTGACAACATTGTGACAACATTGTGACAACAGCTACAAGGTCAAGATTTAGTTCAATGTGAATCACCTCAATGTAAAAGTTAGTAGGGGTTCTCTCTAATCACTGTCACTGCTACGACGCTCTAACACGTGTTGCCCAGGGCTCTACCAAGACTGGTAATTGCGGATAACGATGAGACAGACACAAAGAGGATTCTTCATCATCTTCATCCTCCTTCCTGATAGAGAGGCCACTTCCAAACTGTTTAGAAGCCTAGCATGGATGTTTACAAAAATAAAATGATAGTGGTTTGTTTAAAATGAAAACCTCTCTTTCAAGAGAGACTGCAAGCAGCCCATACTGTACTTATACACCACTCAGTCTCCAGCGCTCATATTCAAGATGAATACGTAACAACTCCTCTTCTTCTGCTGTACTTCACAACAAGAAACACTCCAACAATACACAAGGCGTGACATTAATGTTTCTAACAATGTCAAATTTAATGACAGTGGGCCTAATGTTATAACGGACTGAAAGAAATGGTTGAAATTCCCATCGACTTGTCTTCGTAGTGACTCATACCTGACCATATTCCATAAACAAAACAAATGAGCAGAAGAAAAAAAAGGAGAAAGACCAAGGAGAAAGAACGATCTGGGTTGTTCTGACAGACATCCGGCCTTTTCTGACTCATAACATATTAGGAAGGATGATGTCTTGAGTCATGCTGTCCAAACAGAACACGGCAAACAAGACATAGACATATTGGCGCAGATGGTGAGGTGGGGGTGGGGGGGATGAGGGAGAGGGGAGGGGTGGGGGGTGGGTGGGGGAGCGGTGACAGTGTGGGTGAGGGAGGGAGGTAAGGCTTGTGTTGGGGGTGAGGGAGAGGAAGCTGAGGCTGTGATTGAGGGTGAAGGGGGTGAGGGTTGGAGATGTTAACACCCGTTGAACATCAAATTAGTGTCAAAGAAGAACTACAGTAAGAGCAAAACAAAATCTGTCATAACGGACCAAATACCAGCCATAAAAAAAAGACACACCAAAGACTATCGACAGGTTTAGATTGATGAGACAGACGCTTTCTCCCCTTTCCTACTGGCTAGCTTGTAACGATGTGATATAGCTTCAGCCAGCTCAGCACAGCTCAGCACAGGGAGGGGAGGGAGGGAGGGAGGGATGGATGGACTGAGATGGTAATGTAGGGAACATGATGTGGAGGATGTGGAGCGCAGCTCCTTGACAGCCCTCCTCCACGCCAACAAGCAGGAGTCTTTTGTCTGCTTTTAAAAGCGGCGAGGTAGTTAAAACCGTTGACCACAACTGGGCCGACGTGTTGTGGAAGCTGCTCCGGCTTTTGTCCGGACATTAGGAGAGAGAAGGCCCAGCTGGCCTCAGGGTCTGGGTGGCATTGTTCAGCATGGAGTCGACCAGCCTCCCTCTAGGACCCTCGGCTGCTATTGTCTATTGTCGCCGTCCGACATCGGCCCGTCACCGCTGCGGCTGTGACAGTGGGTGTCGCGGCGCTCAGCGAGAGTGTTACGCTAATCTGACTTGCCAGAGACTTACAGCCGCAGCAGTGGAAGACATTTGTGTGGTTTAGTCCACGGGCTACATTTTCATTCCACTAAATAGCAACCGGCAGTGACAACGAAACAATAGGTAAACATTGTAAATAGACTGGACGTGCGACTCCTAAAAACAGCAGGTAAGCATTCTAAATACACTGGACGTGACACTAAAACGACCCTAGCGCCGGCCATGCCACGGACCAGCTCTAACACTTTCCTGCAACAGCGCGAGCAGCACTGAAATATAGTCAAGTACAGTAGTCAAGTAGTCTAAAGTGTGGGAGCATGCGAGCTTACAGCAGAGGGGTAGGAGTGAGACACGCTTTGCTCAAGCGCCGGCGCAAAAACACGACGTTAGAGATTTTTTCATGTTATTATGAGAGGTATGCAAATAGGTTTAAGAATGAATGGGAAACACTGTAGAGTGGACGTGCCGGTCCTAAAAACAGCAGGTAAACATTCTAAACAGACTGGATGTGCCACTCAGGAAAAGAAGGGGGGCTCAACAGGTTGCAATTGAACAGCTAGGGAAGGGACTTTCGCATCAAATATCAATGAAACATCATGTAAATATGTTACAGTGTATACATAACGTAAAATGTATGTATACGTTATCTCAAACCTGTAAAATTCCAAACTCTTTGAATTCATTGGGGTGTCAAGACTTTTGGGGAATTTGAAGTGTTTGGATATCAACATACTGTATGGTTAGGTGTTAGAAATGGAAGAAAACTGCCACCAAAATCTAAAGAGAGCATGGTGACGGGACAGGGTGTTTATCACAGGCCGTGTGTGTGAGGGCGCGTTCGTGCATGCACGTGTGTGTGTGTGTGTGTGTGTGTTATCTGAGGACTAGGCCAAACGGTCATGCCATGACAAGGCTTGTGTGTGTGTGTGTGTGTGTGTGTGTGTGTGTGTGTGTGTGTGTGTGTGTGTGTGTGTGTGTGTGTGTATCAGGTTTGAGTGACGCCTCACAGAGCAGAGGGGTGCAGGGGAGGGAGGGAAAGAGGGAGAGGGAAAAGGGAAAGAGAGAAGGAGAGGAGGTGGGAGGGAAAGGGGGAGGGGGAGGGGGGGGGGGTGAGAAGGGGGACCAATAACAGCAAGCCGTCTTTTCTCCTGAGACCCTGGATACAGGACATGGGTCTATGGGCTAGTCTACTTGCAAATGACCTCTAACTCCAGGGACAAGCACGATACAAATAAAACATCATTATCTACAGTACATTTACCGTATCACGGGGAGATGCGGCTGAGGCTGTGTATCTGAGGCATATCTGGGTTCTTTGCAGCGGTCGGACAAACTATGTGTGTAATGTCAGCCTGTCGTTTCAAATCAATCCAGTATAGTCCAGAATAAATGAATACCACATGTCTGTGTCATTTGTACACGTTATCTTCATCACTGAGCCTCATAGGACTAAATTAGGTCTTTGGTTAAAAAAGGTGCAATGGGTGACATTCAAGCTTTCTAAAAGATTGTTTTCTTCTGGTTGTTATGACTATGTTGAATCAGTAGCGATCAGGGGGAATGAGAATCCCTTGAAATGAATATTTCATTCACCAACTCTGTTTGGGTCCCTGAGGGTTTGGGTGCGATACCGTGTTTGTACACCAACATGTTTTTACTGGCCCGAGGTGTTCTAGGGGAGTGGGAGGACTCACCGGCGTTCGCCTTTTTTGTCTCTGTTGGCTGACTTTTTCGAATGGCGTCCGCCGTCCGCATGCAGAAACACAACAGTGTGGACAGTGTGGCGGCTTAGGGAGGATGTTGTTGTTTGGACCTCTGAACTCATATTTCAACCGTGTGGCCAGAGGTGCCGGACATTCAACAGATTCCCGCCACGCTAGTTTCTCCTTTTAAGAGACGTCCGGTGACTTCCTCCTCTCATGAGGAAAGATATGTCTCAAGAAGCAGCGGCCTCGGGTTTGAGGTGCAGTTCAGACTCCATATCCACTATTCATTTACCACTTAATAAAGCTGTAACCTAATTCTTCCTTGAGTCGACTTGACACTATTGTGTTAACGGTACTGCCAAAAGGTTTCAGCAAAATGTCTCTCTGGTGATAAAGTCTCCTTGCATCTGTCTTATCTGTTGGTTCAGTATTGAGTTTTCTTCACATCGAAGACAATAACATAGGATCCATGTACATCGCCAGCTGTGTGTATTAGTATTGAAGTGGTATAAAATGATACAATGATACAGAGTGATACAAAATCAAAACAGAAGTGCATGAAATATGCCCCCTGCTACATTCTTGCCAAACATGTAGGAAGGTTGTATGAAGTGAGTTGGATAGAACCAGGCCCCGGCCTTTACACTCACCCTTCAGTCACGCAGGGTGGTAGACTACACAGCTGAACCGCCCACAGTCAGTAACCGTGGCGATACTATGATTACCAACTCTGACGAGGGCATCAAATATGAATGATATCACAGCTGGGGGGGGAGGGGGCATCCTGTTTAAACACTTGCTTGAAGGATCTTAGCCTTTCAATTCACAGGTCACCGATTGCATCCCATGTCCTCCTATTCCACAATACGCACAGCTTCATCTAGGTTTTTATGTTAACTGGAACGCTCTTCTGTCTGTACGCATTGAGGGTGCAGAGTGTCTTACCTGGCTATGCTCCATCCTAAAGACTAAAGACGTCCTGGAAATAACTTCCAATCTCCAAATAGACAACTTTTCCGAAAAAGAAAAGTGGTTCTGTGCTGTGATTCATTTACATATCCGCTTGGAATTTCAAAAGGCGTTCCGGAGGAATTGAACTGATACTAGAGTCATGAATAATACTCAGCATATGAAGGAGAACGGCACCTTTTATGATGTCGAAAAATGTAGTTAATACAGTCCACTTAATCAATCGCTGTATACCTCTAAGATATGAGATAGAATGTGAGCATAATAAACCAGGTAAAATACTCTTCTTTTAATAATTGAACTCCATTGTTCTTAACTAACATCCCTCTGGAAACCAAACAACGTATCGAATGAGGATTCATTTCCAAACACGGTTCCCTAACCAGACGTGAGCCGGGAACGTGTGAAATCTAGCCTGCCGTGCGGAATTCGAAAATCAATACGCAACACAAAGCAGTCAGGAGAATTGCTCTGTGGTAGAAATTAATTTACAGTCAAGCATTTTAACCATAAAATGTTATTTTAATCTAAACTACGTAGTGTCCATAAATCTCTTCAAGTGCTGTTGATCATTTCCGAAGCAGGTATCTTAATTGTAATGAATTCTAGTGCGCACAGCTTGTAGCCTACACCTCCATCATCGACACATCTTTATCTTCTAATTAGTGATTGTAAGCCTATACAACAACCCATCACACACCACAGTCATCAAACTACCACGGTGGCACTCACTGATCTATCCCCTTCCCAGAAAGATGGATCTGACAATGATGCATAATCAGGTGATGTGCTCCGACATGCTCTCTCCCTACAGATGGGTTACGCTGGAAATGATGTGCACTCTGAAATAACACTGACTGTCAAACACGGATTCAAACAACAGAGCTCGCTCACACACGAACGAACGCACGCACGGCACACGCACACACACACACACAAACACACAGTAAGACCCAGTCAGACATAAGAGGAACTGGATATCGAGTTCCAAACTGTAGCGTAGACCATGCAGTTCACATGATGCCGTTGATCAGACATGGTAAATGGTAAACAGACTGACTTTTGAGCGCTTTATTCGAAATCGCTTTACAACGGTCTCTCATTCATTCACACACACGTTCACACACACATTCACACACCGATGGCGGCAAGCCTACCATGCAAGGCGGCGGCCCCGCTCATTGAGAGCAATTTGGGGGTTCAGTGTCTTGCCCGAGGACACATCGACATGTGGCCAGCCGGGGTTCGAACCGCTGACCTTGCGAAAATGTTTACGCCGGCTCTACATCCTGAGCCACAGTCCACCCAGACGACTTCCAGGACATGTTTAACGGTGTACATTCAGTGTATACCGGCAGGCTAATATAGGATAAACGGTCCAAGCGGGAATCGTACCAACTAGGCTATCTAAATGTGGGGTATCGCCAAGCTCTACAGCACTTAGCCACACAAGACCACCGTTGGGACAACTGCTTTCAAGTACATCTATCTTATGCTGTTTCGATGCATCACTGAATCATTTAGCTACCTTTGTGTTCTCTGCTGCACTCAAGGTGCAACATCTACATGGATCTTAAAACTACAGCAGCCTTTGAAGGTGAAGGTGTGTGTTTATTTGTAAGCGAAGGAGCACGGAGGTGTTTTATCAATGACAGTGTTTCTCAGTGGGGTGGTGTGTGTGTCTGCATCAGTGTCTACATTAACATCTACTGACGCATGCAACATAACATCAGGAAATAAACCGTCAGAGAGCATTTAAGTAGGACAGCTCACATCACAGGTTGTATGCATTTGTTTATCTACAGTATTTGAAAACCATCTTTATTTCTCCAGGTTAGTCTCATTGAGATAAACATCTATTTTTCAAGAGAGACCTGGTGAGTCAATGTTTGCTTAGGCAGTCCGGTAAGTACAAACACTGCAAACACTGTAATAGCATTTTAGTTATGGGTTTATCATTAGAACACCATCCCTAATTCATTTGTGTTATAGCACAGATGTAGGCTAACGTTTAGACAAAGCCATTGTCCTTCATTGAGTCTGTAACTCTCAGCATAGAATTGCAGAAGAACTGTGATTACTTGGACTAGTGTAGTCTGTGTGTGTGTGTGTGTGTGTGTGTGTGTGTGTGTGTGCGTGTGTGCGTGTGTGTGTGTGTGTGTGTGTGTGTGTGTGTGAGTATGTAGCCGTGTTTGTGACCGTGTAAGCTCAGAGTGACCGTGTAAGCTCAGAGAGTACACGGGCCTGAGGGGACAGAGAAAGGCAGCGTGTTGGACAGAGCAGCGACACCAGTAGACCACACACACCGAACCAGAAGGAAGTCCGTCCACGCTCCTCCAAGGAGCTCCATCGGTTCCGTCGTGCCCGTCCAAATGGAATGGACTGCACTAAGCGCTTTACAACAGCCTTTCATTCACCCATTCACACACCAATGGCAGCAAGCTACCATGCAAGGTGCCAGCCCGCTCACTGGGAATCATTTTGGGGTTCAGTGTCTTGCCCAGGAAGGACACTTCGACATGTGGCCAGCCGGGGCTCGAACCACCGATCTGCCAACCTTGCGATCATCACTCTATCTCCTGCGCCACAGCCGCCCCCAGTGCAGTTAAAACCCTAACACGGTGTACGGCGCCTCTGAACATACTGGACGTATAAGGGGCCTGCCAGGCCGCTGAGATATGGTGCATAATCACCCCCTAGGATCGATGTCCCAGCCTCAGGTAAAATAAGACTCACAAAAAGAGACACTCTGAATGAAAGAGACATGTGAGTCAATGTTAGAGAGAGCAGGGGGGGGGGGGCTGCCTAGCATTATGGGATGGCACCGCGGGGTGAGCCGCTGAGCGCCGCTGAGCGCCGCGGCGGCGGTGTTGATCAGACCGTGAAATCGGCGGCATTGTCCGACGCCGTTATCAACGTCTCAACAGGGGATGGATTCTGTCTTCACAAGGCAGACGTGGTGGAGTGCCTCTGCTCACCAGAACCACCGCACAGCAGCGGTAGCGAGCGTTCACACACACACACACACACACACACACGTACACGTACGCACACACACACACGCACGCACGCACACACCGATCTGAATAAAGCACATACACATATTATATATTCACATATTATATATTCACAGACACTAACATGTACACACACACACTCACAGACTTATAAACACGGGATCACACACATCCATCTGAATACTGAATCACATATACTGTATTTACACACACGTGCACACACACACTCACACTCACACACACACACACACACATACACACACTGATGATCTGCATACTAGAGCAGTCAGTCTACCCCCCTCCTGCAGCCCCTAGCCCCCAGCACACCTGATTCAGCTGAACAGGCTCGTGATGAGCGGCTTATTAGAAGAATCCGGCGTGCAAGGTAAGGTTCGGAGCGGAAAAAAATCCTGCACAATGGTAGCTCTCCAAGAGGCAGAGGTGGGGGACTCGAGTCACATGACTTGACCACTATCTATTAGGCTAACTGATTTAAATGTAGAAACTGGGGTAGATCATCAGAATCATATCAATCATTCATATGAATTGACTTGTGACTTGCTTGACCTGAGCAATAACTTGACTTGACTTGCCTGACTTATAGCAGGGACTCGACTTGACTTGCTTGATTTTCACCTCAGTAACTTGGGACTTGCTTGAGACTTGAAGATTAAGACTTGAGACTTGCTTGTGACTTGCACATGTGTGACTTACTCCCACCTCTGCCAAGAGGAGAGGTTAAACACACCGGCTCTCTTTCCATCTAAATGAGTCTAACCTAGATACATAAATGTAAAAGGCCAACAACAAAAACAGGGGGAAAAAAAAGGACAGAGGTTGCAACAGACACGGAAAAAAAACGCAACATCAGCATTTAGACAGCCGAGTGTTTCGCAGGTGACCCAAGGCGTTGCCGACTCTTCAGCGGGCGAGACGGACCGCTCGCTGCTCAGCCGTAACGTCAAAACCCCCAACATACTACATCCTCTAGACAAACAGCTTCCATGCTTAACAAACAAAAAAAAAAAACTCAACACTAAATTGGAACAAATATTTGTGTTGTGGGCTGAGAGGCTTCAGAAACCACGAGACGCGGAGGGGAGAGAGGAGTTCCTGTTGGATGTGGGTGGAACCAGAAGCCAATGTGAATTTGCTCTACGAGGCGTTGCGTAGCCTTGTTAGAGACTCTGTGGGTACTGGGAGTTTAGGTTAGGGGAAAGGGGGGGGGGGGTACTGGAAGCTGCCCAACGGAGGGATAAGAATGCTACAAGCCCCTCTTAAGCCCTGGGTCTTGGAAAACCAAATAAAGACCAGATGTCACCAGAGTTTGGTGACTGACTACATCCTGGAGCGGGCCGAAGTGTGAAACCACATTGAAGGAGGACCCAAATTATTTGGTTTCGAAAAAAAAGAAAATGTCTCTAGCAGAAAACATTTTACATTAAGATGTTTGGTCCAAAAATGAAAAATAAAAAACCACACATCTTGTGCACAGCAGTGGTTTGATTAAGAGTAGGTTTTCTACACCACATCAAGAAAAACTTCACAGACAATCCAGCCACTAAGTAAGAGTACTGAAACAGAACAGAATGTTTACCCAATGTTCCTCATTCATATCGATATATTGAATATCAAATCTTACTGCGTAACTACCTACGCTTTCACTTCAGAAACCTGAAGAATCTAGAGATCTAATACATGCATCCTTGTTTCAGAGGCCTTCATCTTTCCCCAAGTTTCATCAGGATAAAGAGATTCGGAAAATTCCCCCAGCTTCCATCCAAAATCTAACATCATAGGTTTGTTAATTAAACATTATTGCACTCTATCTGAAAAGCCCCATATGTTTGCATAGAGACATCTATGTCAAGCCATTATAACAGATGGAATCTAACTACACAGAGTTCACCATGAAGAGGGAATCAAAGACACATGCATAAATGCAACATCTGTTGCATTATTAAAGCCTTTACACTACAAAGACTATACGCAAACATCAGTTCATCACTACATCAAAAACACTGCTGGCTTTTCCCCCTTAAACCTTTGCCCTTCTGCAATGAAGACACATGGGGGAACACCCATTGACACCCTATTACTTGCTATTACTAAGCCATATTCTTCTGTAACACACAACACATAACTAAGCAACAGAGGGGTTGAAAATGATATATATTTTTTTTTAAAGGGGAGCAGGGAGAGATGTACTGCCTTACCTGCAGTTAGGTGGTGGATCCAGGGTGATCTCGGCAAGCTCCTTCTGGATTCTGTGGGGGAGAGATGAGTTGGGGAGTTAAGGGCTGTGAGACTCAAGACACTGTGGGGGGGGGGGGGTTAACAGCGCCCTCTAGCTGTAGAGCTCTGTAACTGGTTGGCTGGTTCTCCCTTCAGCACAGCAACATGGCTGCTCTGTCTTTGTTCTCCCGGGCAGAACCCCGAATCCCACAACAGCAAAACTTTACAGCTCTGCTCACCGGCAGTCCTTTCACCGTAAGGCGCCATTCTCCACCCCGGCGCAAAGCCGACCCCCCCGGGCTTTCATCCGCCCCCTCAGCCCACCGTTCCTCTCACTTTTAGCACCAAAGATTTTCTTTTAAAGCTTATATGCAAATGAGTGAGAGAGGGAGGGGGAAGGGGGGAGGACCTCTGGTGTATTTGACAAGGGCTTTAAAAGCAGAGCACAGATCCTGTAACTGAAGCATTATCAACAGTGCGTAGGAAAGACAGGGTCATTTTGACATTTGCTATTCAATACATTTTGATTCTTAGAATCCAGCCATGTTTTCGGCATTAGGGACACATTTTAAACAACAACAGCTGTAAACCGTGTTGGTACCTCAGATGAGAACTTCAGATCAGACTGCATCTGAACATCTCAATATTGACCATTGTCATCTCACCAAACACAAAATGACTTATTTGGGAGAATAGAACATTTTTGTCATCACCATGTTCCATTTTTCCTCATTCCCTTTCCACCAAGTTCAACTTTGCTTTATTTGCTGTAGATCAATAGCAAATACATCTCAACAGCCAGACACACGTGATGGCATGAACTGAGAAAAAGAAACTCATTTGACAATTCCTAAACCCCCACAAGGGCATACCTACACGTGAGTAGGCCTGAATTCAAACACATTTTTCATATAGAACATGAATGAAATGACCTGTTCCCTTCCTCAATTAACATGAAATCAAACACATTTCTAATCAAATAATAGGCTTATCAGCTTCCAATAAAGCGATAGCATATTAAACTGTAGGTGTTAGTGAGGTTATGGGAAAGGACTGTATAAGGTGAATACAAAAGTACATGTAACTTAACCATACACATTATGCTACTTAACAGTACACTTTGCCGTACAATCTGAATTATAACACCAACTTAAGACAGTACTCGAATAACAATCTCTGCAGCGTGAACTGCGCCAAACGAGCTTCATTGAAGAGCACGCAATAGCGGCGCCCATAGAAAGCACATGGCCAATCTAATCGCTAGTGCTAATATAGAGTGCAGAAAACGGCAGTATCCAAATCAACACAGCAAATATGTACAACCTAAATACTGGGTGAAACATTGTACTTACAGTAATTCAGTGACGCACATTGACACTGTAATGCTGCACAACGATGCTAAATGATTGGAGTTGAAACTTGTGGTAACTTTCAACTTATTCTCCGTTCTGAATCAATGCGGCCCAGAATGCACTGCGCACTTAAGGTGGCAGGTGATATTACGCACAGCTTAGCTCAAGGTGGAAATGATAACCAAATATAATAATCATGAACTTAGAATATTGGAACCTTTCTAACAGTAGGCTAGTTGATGAAAACTTGGCTGTAGTTTTACAATGAAACTTTCGTAAATGTTTTCGGCCTACAAGGCCTCATCTTAAATAATGTCCCACTGCCTATGAGTCATGACATACTGGGTTGGAACCAGATGTAAAGACCTGTTACATCACCATTACAGGAAATGTGCTAATGATGAATAAAGCATAAGCCAATCAAATATGCTTGGTTTGAAGTGTGACCTATTTGATCAAGTCTAATCTTAAAGTCTAATCATGAAGGCCTAATCTTACTCAACAAAAAGGAATAACTGTTAAAAGATGCCTCTGGCTATGACAAATGACCATAACAGGCTAATATAATATATTATAACTATTATTGTATTGCTCTGTTTTCACAAATCTCCACAAAGGTAAGTGAGGGAGGTGGAATTACCTTTTAGCACTAGTGGACAACTTAGCAGTAGTCTTGCTGGATAATTTGGTGGGTTTCTTTTGTGGCGGAGGAGGTGAGGTGGCTGGTTTTCTCTCCTCCGGCTCTTCGGGCTCTGGTACCGGCGGGTCCCTCTGGTCCGCATCAGAACTCCCGCTGCTGGTGCTCGGACTCTCGTCATCGGACCGTTGCCTTTCATTTGACATCTTTCCCCTGGGAACAAATGGGTAGAACACTTATGGAGTTAGTTGACCACACGAATACGTCCTAACTTTCGGATGCACACAGGTATCAGATAGACAGCAGTCCATCACTGGCTTGGCTACTCCTCCTAGTCCTCCAGATGTTGACATCTGCAATGATTGATCTCCAGAGCTGTTGCACATCTGTGTGGGCTGGATCCTCAACTTTCAATGGAAGTAGGCTATAGTTAATGACCCTTTGTAAAGGGGTTTGGTCTGTGGTTTGTACTGTGTGGACCCCTCATTTCTATGAATCGGTGTCATGCAAGCCTATCTATTCAATGTCTGGATGCGAACACCGATATTCATTGTTAAACGCGAGATAACGGTTGAAACTAACGATCCTATTTTAAACCATTTTGAAGGGCAAACGATGTTCACATCTCCGAATACTGATGATGACACGCAAATATCAGGCTAGATGGTGAGATAAGGGCACCAAATCATTCCATTAGGGTCGACTCAAATGGGCTTAGAAATAATCCCTTCATTTAAACATAACAGGCGTGCAAATGTTGTCACATTGTCGCAGTTTCATGTGTATCCTTGTCAGTAATGAAGTACTGTACGGGGGTACAGTGGCACAGCAAAGCACTCACACACAACCTTGTGCCTTAAATACCTACATTTAGGTGACTTTTCCGAAGGCTGTGTTAGATGTTAGATGTCAAAAGCCACAGCTATAATAGTGAGAAAATAACACAGTAACACACGGCTATGGGGGGCATCAGATGCACAACACTGGGCTGGGAGAATGAATTAAAGGGGCTGCAAGCAAGGAAAGCAGAATTGCACCTATCTATTCGCAGCGAGAGGGGGGTTCGCAATCGCAAGCGAGCGTAATAAAAAAACATTTCATGTTTCCCCTCTCACTTTGGAAGACAAGAGAATCCTTTTTTTTAAACCGACGAATTCAAAGAGCACAGTGCATAACATAAAGTCATACGTCGCATTTGAAGGCATTAGTGAACATAGAGTATAGCCCACCCCCGATCTTGAAATGAAACCCTTTGTAGAAGAAGCGAGGAGGTTTGTTATGGTAGATATCAGCATGGTGAACACACCAACTGATGCGTGAAGTCAGCTTTTCACTGAGCCCCCCAGCCCCCCGCCCCCCACCCCCCCCTTGACGAACACAGCTCTGAAAAACACCAAGAAAGGACGACATTTACCCCCCTGGCCTGGACTCGATCTATCCCTCAAAGCTTCTTCGTTACCTTAAGCGTGGTCTGGTCCTGATTCGGGGTGGTTAGTAGTGTGTAGTGTGGAAAGATCCAGTGGAAACGGGGGCCGGGGATTGAGACGACGGTCTCCGGGTCCAGGGCTGTGAACATTGGAGGATCGGAAGGAGAGAGAGAGGAGGCAGGGTGCAGTGGCGGGCTGGGGGTCGACAGGGGGCGCTGGGGGGCGGATGGAGAGACTTCAGGGGTCTTTGAGTTCCAGGGGGACTCATATCACTTTCAAAACGATGATCATGAAGCACGATTATCCACCAGGAGCTGGCTGTCACTACAGAGTGATCTTTATCTTTCATTGTGATGTTTTTTGGCTGTATTTTTTAAGAGACTGGTTGTCACCTGAGGTTCCACCGAGATTTGAACTCGGATATGATAGTCCTTAAAAGTGAAGGACCGCGTGTGGAATTATTATTGTTAATTAAGGAGAACTTGGGGTGTTGATTGGGGTTTCAATTCTGCGAGGGGGAATATACACAGGTTTGTTTGAACCCAGTTTTGTTGTTTGGTTGGCTTGTCTTGTCATGAGGAGGTTTGACATGATCATTGCCTTGAACATTACATATTACATATACATTGGATAATACAGTTGCTCTGTGGGAGAAATGGATCATTGTTATTGTGTTGAGATACATTGTGCAAAAAGCCTCTCGCTCTATCTATGAGATGTAGCCCAACCTTTGTTTTTCGTTCATTTTTAAATGGAACACATTTATATAAACTTGTAGTATAGAAATGACATTGTAATCTAACTAATCCATGTTCATTGTTGCTTTGTTGTTAGTTATGTTATTGTTAATTGTGTTTGTAGTAGGCTATTATAGGCGACATTTGAAATATATCAGCTACAACAACCACTTGAGAATGTCATATTGTTGATGACCCCCCAGGTTATACAATTTGGAAAAACTACTTGTTTACTCTCGTGTTTACTCTCATGTTTATATTATAGCGGTTTCACATGCAAGGACTTTTTTTTTTTTGTACATGAATTCCGGAGGCGTAGCCTATTGAAAGGGATTACCGGTATGTTTCAAGTGACTGGTAGTGGATCAGGGATATTAGTTCAGCTGCAGCTCGTGTGGGGGGGTTTTCACCCCCATCTTACTTTATTTATGATTCCATTGACCTTAAGCTACGTTATAATTGTACAGAATGAGCAATGGAGTGACTGAAATGCAACTATCCAGGCTTCGGGATGGCGGTAGGTAGTTTTGATTGATTGATTGAAAACTTTATTAGAAGATTTGCAGAAGTAGGTACATGACAGTACATATTACATACAAGGTCAACTAACAGGATAAAAACCCAAGAAAGCCACTGGCTTATTTCAATTGGGGTCCTTGATTTAGTTGATTAGTGATCCGTTCATGGGGAGTTGACTCACAGAAGGAGAACGTGAGCTTAGAATGATAAGGTTCTATCTCCGTTTAGGGTAGTTCAGAGATATTGAGCGTCAAAGTTTTTACATTCCATTATGTTTTGTGAGATGGAACCTTTGTATTTTATGAATTACTAACTCAAAAATGTCAACATTTTAAAAAAATAACACCACACAGGCATTAATAAACACCTAATGGATCAGATTATGTAAAAAAAAAACTCAATTTTGACCAAAAATGGAGATAGAACCTTATAAAATAATTCTAACGTCACGAGTTGACTCACAGAAGGAGAAAGCAGTCGCTCCGAAGCTGACCTTCGATATTTTAGATGAGTGCCAAATAATGCGCCCACGTGTTCTGTGTGACAGCAGATCATCGCTGGGTGCTGAATAGACTCCTGCTCAAAGGAGCAATTCAACAATAGCAGGAGATACCCGTTTCTTTGGTCGCATTGGCATGTGAATATCTCTGCACATTTCAGGAATGCCAATACAGTTTGAACTAAACAGGAGGTTATGGGTGTGAAGATGGAGATGAATAGGCCTACATTAATAAGAAATCAGTCATAGTGACAGGTAGGATTGTGCCACTCACTCACTCAAAAGAAAATATGTTTATTAGCAAACTGGTAAGATGCTGTGCAAATCATACACTGAACATTAGCTTTTGTTGAAAAGATTATAAATAGGAATTTAGCTTAATAACTGATGGTATAAAATCAATCATTGCACTTAGAAATGTGGCATTATGGTTCATAATTCAATGAATCGAATGCTCTGTTGTGTTCTGTCATTTTGAATTAGACCTGCGTGTGTCTATAGTAGCCCAAAAGTAAGTGAAAGTTCAAGACATCGTATATACTAAATTCTCACTATGGGGGGTATATTAGAAAAAGTGCATTATATAGGCCTGTATTGTAGGCCTAATTACATTGTAAGTACTCAAACAAAGTAAGTAGCTCCATCTACTGTATCAGATAAATATGAACCAAATCTTATCTTCTTTCATAATTCTCCTCAGCCCATAACAACTTCCATTGACCACTCATGGATTTGTGTGGCTAACTCCTTTGGGACAACAACCAAGTACAGAACATGTTCTTTATGGTTTATATGATGATATTTCCCCCATTAAATATTCACCACAGCTCACATTCACTAAATCTGAGATGGAGCGCATTTACCAGTAAATCGACGGCGTTATCTAGAATTCTGTCACTATGTTTCTACTGAGAGAGGAGAGCATCTATGGCTGTTCACTGAGACAGAGGAGAGGAGAGCATCTATGGCTGTTCACTGAGACAGGAGAGGAGAGGAGAGGAGAGCATCTATGGCTGATCACTGAGACAGAGGAGAGGAGAGCATCTATGGCTGATCACTGAGGGAGAGGAGAGGAGAGGAGAGCATCTATGGCTGATCACTGAGACAGGAGAGGAGAGGAGAGGAGAGCATCTATGGCTGTTCACTGAGACAGAGGAGAGGAGAGGAGAGCATCTATGGCTGTTCACTGAGACAGGAGAGGAGAGGAGAGCATCTATGGCTGATCACTGAGACAGAGGAGAGGCGAGGAGACTCAGGAGAGGAGAGCATCTATGGCTGTTCACTGAGACAGAGGAGAGGAGAGGAGAGGAGAGCATCTATGGCTGTTCACTGAGACAGAGGAGAGGAGAGGAGATGAGAGCATCTATGGCTGTTCACTGAGACAGAGGAGAGGAGAGGAGAGGAGAGCATCTATGGCTGTTCACTGAGACAGAGGAGAGGAGAGGAGAGCATCTATGGCTGTTCACTGAGACAGAGGAGAGGAGAGGAGAGCATCTATGGCTGTTCACTGAGACAGAGGAGAGGAGAGGAGAGCATCTATGGCTGTTCACTGAGACAGAGGAGAGGAGAGGAGAGCATCTATGGCTGTTCACTGAGACAGGAGAGGAGAGGAGAGGAGAGCATCTATGGCTGTTCACTGAGACAGAGGAGAGGAGAGGAGAGGATCTATGGCTGTTCACTGAGACAGAGGAGAGGAGAGGAGAGGAGAGGAGAGGAGAGGAGAGACTCAGGAATGTCTGTAACGTCTGGGGCTTATCGTCTGTGACAGCACATTGACGGCAGGGGAAGGAAAGGAAAACCGAGGCGCGTGGGTTTGTGCTCTCCGATGGATGTCATAAAGTGTAATACTAAAGCTTCACTCAGCCGTTATATGAATCAAATGTAGGGAGGGAGCGATAGAGGAGGGAGAGATACCGAGGGCTTTGGCGGGCACATATCGACAGAGAGATGGATATTGGCTCGAATTAGATTAGGATATCCCATTATTGTGTCCAATGTGAAAGCTCAAGTAAGCAGTGGGTGTCCAATAGCCTGTAGGCTTATATGGGTGTTATGGTTCTCCCTATCCTCAGAGAAAGGAGTACAGTGTGCAGAATGACCTGCATGCTTACATGAAACAGTACCCCATCTGGTCAATATGATGTCTATCCACACTTCCGTCATACAAATGTTTGCGTTTGTTAAGGAAAACTGTTAAGGATTCTATTGGAGCACTCTTTTAGGACAATGTTAAGACTCTTTCAGTGGTTCAGTGGGAAAATCAAGGGAATATCATAGGCAATAGCAAGGCACTATAACTAATAACCACTCCATTGGTTCTTCCTCAGAAAATATTTCAGAAAATGTTGTTGATAACAATCAGCCTATTGCGTATTTCAAAGCTTAAAACTGTGCCGAAGTGCTTTTGATGACACTCGACCAAAACCACTGAGAGGCTTTTCTAAAGACAATGGGTTTGCCAGAGAGTGCCCAGTTACCAAAACCAACACAAAAAAAATAAAAAGGTGTGCTGTTAAGGTTAAATGAGAGTACATTTTGGAATTGCCTGGACCAGAAATGATTGCACAATTGAATATTAATGAGTTTCTAATTAGCCCGTCAGCACACAGTGGCAGAGATGGACATAAATATTTCATGACACAGCTGGCTGCTGGCCGCTCACCCCCGTCCTAGAGAGACAGAGTGCGGAGATTCACAACAGCCTGTCTCCAGTGCTGCCTTCCTCAGGAACATTGCTCTTTCAAAACCAAAGGCTTCCCCTCCTCCAGTGTGTGTGTTCTGAGTGGTGTACATTTGTCTGTGACGGTAGGGACCTGGTGTTGTTTGCTATTTATTCTGGATAATTACAAGTATTTGCATATGTCAGAATCAGAATTGCTTTTATTACATCCAATGTACAGGTACACAAGAGTACATTTGTAGGTTTAGGTTCTTCAACATTGGCATTGCAGCAAGATACAAAACAACAATAACAGAATAAAGTAAAATAGGTAAAGTAAGTCATAATAAAGTAGAATAAGGTAATAAAGTGATGGTAGTCGTACTACAGTAGAAACAGTAGTGCAAAATGCTGTACAGGTTACAATGAAATGCAATATTGTACAATATGCAATAATACAGATATGATACAGTACAGGTAGTGGAAGGAGAGAGAGAGAGAGGCATGTCTATTTTGAAAGTTTGCCGATTGAGTCATTGCATCTTTATTTGTTGTTTGTACCTTGGACTCGGTTATGGAAAGGATGGTTGGACGCTAGATGACTAACCTTTCCCAAGACCGGAGGGCTTGCCTCAGCTCCCCTCCCCTACCTAGGCTTCTGCTCAGCTGGCACACAAGCTTCACCTGCATTTTGTCTTGTGTCTTACAAATAAGATGAGTCAGTAAGGAGAGAGTGACCTTCTCTATTTCTTTGAAGGTGCCGCCCTGTAGTTGAGTGTGCTAATGTTAGCCCAATAGCTGACAGATTCATTTTGGATACACATTGAAACACAAAACGGTTTCATTGAGGGGACAGCTTCAGCCTGATAGTCAGGGAAGTGAACTGAAGCACACGTCCACACTGACACCAGTTCTGCAGCTCGTCCTGGTATGCCAGAAGAAGATGGAGCAGCACCTTTAGACCACCAGTAGGACATCCAGACAGACAGGACCCACTGCTGCTGTCGTTAACAATGAGTCACTCATACAACCTGTGCTACCAGAGGAAACACCCGGAGCTGAACAAACACATCTGACGTGTGCTCTCTCTCTCCACTGCCGTGTTAGATGATGTCATGTTTTCCCTCCCCTCAATATGTGCTGTTGATGACCCAAGTCTCTCTCTCTCTCTCTCTCTCTCTCTCTCTCTCTCTCTCTCTCTCTCTCTCTCTCTCTCTATTTAATATGTGCATTAGTGAGACTCTCTTTCTCTCTCTCTTTCAAACATGGAAGGCAGCCCTGTTGGAAGATTCACACGTCTCTTTTTCTCCCCCTTCTCCACCTTTTTCTCTCTCTCTCTCTCTCTCTCTTTCTCTCTCTACGTTAACGATTCCCACCCTGTGGTTTGATATCTCTGCACGACCAGAGGTGTTTGTTTTCATTCCTGCAGAGATGTCATCATATTCACTCTGTGGGAAAAATAACAGTTAGTGAATTGGAGATGATTGGTATTGGTTTATGAGTATGGTTGAATATGGTCATTCATTCTGTGTTCTCCCCTATGCCTTGTTAGGTGTGTGCCATACAGGTTTAATTGAGTGCAGCGCAATGGAGACAACCTCTGCTGTTGCTTTGAAGCTTAGCATGTATCGCTATAAGGCATATCGCCATGCTTTGAGTTATTCTCCTCCAGCACCTGGAGCGGTGCACTGACATAACATGTTCTGCTTCCATCGAGCAATCTGACAACTGACCGGATGACTTTCATTCTTATCTTTGATCTTTATAATCATAAATGTCATATGACATTTAAGAAATCCTACCTGTAGCTGAGTCTTGCAGAATTAAAATGAGGCTTCATATGATTTGCTGATCATAATATTTCGTATATATACCCATTATGCACTATTCAACGTTTTTCTTTTTTGCAAAAAAATAAATAATTAATAAACAGAGATGTTTACATTTTCTTTTTGTGTAATCCAATACCACAAAGGTAAAACAACCCATAATAAGCTCTCAGTTGTATCATTTGTATGGGAGGTATTGTGCAAATAGCTCTTCCTGGGCATGTTTACTGATTACTTGTGTAGATTTTGCATATGTGGCAACGTGCCAAAGCCCTAGCAGCTAGAATAAGCCCTCTGATTAGAATATTCTAGTGAAATAAGCCGTCTTTAATCAGACATCCTTCTGTGTGTGTGTGTGTGTGTGTGTGCCTGCCTGCCTGCATGCCTTCCTGCCTTCCTGCCAGCCTTCCTGTCTGTCTGCCTGCCTTCCTGTCTGTCTGCCTGCCTTCCTGTCTGTCTGCCTGCCTTCCTGTCTGTCTGCCTGCCTGCCTTCCTGCCTTTCTGCCTGCCTGCCGGACTGTCTCTCTGCCTTCCTGCCTGCCTGCTTGTCTGCCTGCCTGTCTGACTGCCTGCCTGCCTTCCTGACTGCCTTCCTGCCTTCCTATCTGCCTGCCTGCCTGCCTGCCTTCCTGTCTGTCTGCTTTTCCTGCCTGCCTGCTTGCCTACTTGCCTGCCTGCCTGCCTTCCCGTCTGCCTGCCTGCCTGCCTGCCTTCCTGTCTGTCTGCTTGCCTGACTTCCTGTCTGTCTGTCTGCCTGCTTGCTTGCCTGCCTGCCCATCATGGATCACATTGTCCATCATGGTCCCACCTGGCTTGTCAGACGAACCTAGAATAGAATAGTACCTTATTGGTCCACCTGTTGCAATGGAAATGTGCCCCCCCCTCCCACACACACACACACACACACACACACACACACACACACACACACACACACATACAGGTACATTTGAGAGGAGCACAGTGTCACTTGCATTGTTTTTGGGGTGCCTTGCTCAAGAGACCAACTGTGGGAAATACCTAGACTGTTGAATCAGCAGACTTCCAGTTTTTAGTTCCAATCTTCCAGTTGGTGTGAATTGAACCAGAAACCTTTTTGGCTACTGATTTGCCTCTGGAAACTAGATCCCTCTTCGATGTTGATACTGACACTGCTCATGATGCTCCACACCAATGTAATTAAATTGGCAGTGAAAAGAAGGTACTCTGTGGGTGAGAACCTGTTAACTGATACCATCTATGAATTAATGAAATCTGTATATGTGCCACATCTCACAGGTAGGGAAGTATTATATAAAGAATTGTGTCAAAATGCTCTTGAGCGGATGAAAATGGAGACGGGGGTCTTAGATGAAACAGCCAGCCAGAGAGGTACACACTGTAGATGGGGGTCTTAGATGAAACAGCCAGCCAGAGAGGTACACACTGTAGATGGGGGTCTTGGAGAGGTTCACAGTCTCTACCGGCTCTGTCTTGACCGCCGATGATTTATTGAACAGGATTTTGTTTTTGCTCCAGTCTGCTCTCTGCTGACCTAGATTAATATACAGCAAAGGGCCTTCCGTCCTCTCTCTCTCTCTCTCTGTCTCTCTCTTTCTCCCCTCCTTTCCGCTTCTCTGTCTTTCTCTGTCCCTTCTTCTCACCCTCCCCCACCCCCACCCCTCTCTCTCTCTCTCTCTCTCTCTCTCTCTCTCTCTCTCTCTCTCTCTCTCTCTCCCTCTTTCTGTCCTTACAGGTCCTGGTCTTTCCTTCTCTCCTCTTCTCTTCACAACTGTCTTTCTGTCTTTCTCTGCCCCCCCCCCGCCTCTCTCTCTCTCCTTCCCTCCCTCCCTCAATGCGCTCCATTGTCCTCTGCCAGTATGATTACCATGGTGCAGTTTGCATAGTGTTGAAATTGAAATGTGCTGCATTAATACTGCTCATTAATTATTGCTGCTGAAATGAGTGGGCTTCCAGGGCCCTGGAGAGATGCAATTTTTAACAATCATCGCTTATCTCAATGCAAATTCAGTATCTTCATCTTATACCATCCACTCAGGAACTGCTTCAACTACTATCAAACAAATATGCGCTAACATCAACATGATTATAGTATGTGTATCAGAAGTGCTGAAAATGATTAGGGTGGCAACTTGACGTGTTAGCATTTAAACATTGAAGTGAATCATGTAGGCATCCTGACCCTTTTTTGAACCACTTCTGATACACATTCCACAGCACGTGACAGTCATACTACAATGTAGGTTTAAGTTAACATCGGATGGTGTCGGATGTGATTCGCTGGTGCTCGAGCACAGAGATCAGTGAAATGTATTACTAATACAACAGCACTTCAGAATCATTTCTTGTCTGGAGCGGAGGTGTAAAGAAGTGAGTCAAGCACCACAGACACGGACACAGGCTGCTCCGGGAGGACCGGAACGGACACATTCCACATTCAGTTGGACTCGGTCCTGCTTTAGCGCTCCCTCAGAGAAGCGATACCCCTTTATATACAAACACCGCTGGTAGAATCCCAGGGTCAAACGACCCAGAGAGTGTCCCACATAGTTCCTCATGCGAGTAGTGAATCAAAGTGCCTCTTTTGGAAGTTGATGAATATTATTGCTACGCCTGTGTGGCCTATATGCCTTTTAGCAGACACTGTTTTTTTTTTTAATCCACGGTGCCCTTCCAGTACAGTGAGTCCAGCACAGTGACTATACAGTATATGGAGCAAGAAGGAATCCAACCCACAACCTTACAGGAGCGTACAGGAGGACCACAGGCAGTGGTGTTTGGCGCTGCATGCTTTTGTCTCTGAATGACTTCCCAGTCGTCTTGGAACAAAAGACTCTGGAAGAGGGTGATTATGACAGATTAGAGTCTGACTGGCTCTCGGCTGAAACAGAGACACCTTGATCAGAGATTTACACAGAAGTCTGTACCTGCAGGGATTGTTCCCTCCGCCCCACATCTTAATGAGAAGACTGCTTGAGTCCATGATCATAGTGGTAAATCTTCATGTTTCTCTAATTTATGCCATAATGGTTTTGAGTATGAGAGAGAAAGGGAGAAAGATTGTGTGTGTGTGTGTGTGTGTGTGCGTGTGTGCGCGCGTGTGAGTGTGAGTGCGCGCAAGTGCGAGTGTATGTGTGTGTGTGAAAGAGAGAGTGCGAGAGTGTGAAGAAAAGAGAGAGAGAACGAAAGAGAGAGGACCGTCCGTGGCTGTAGAAGGAAGGGTGTTGTTTTGTCTTTGGGGTGTCTCGGGGTATTACTTCCAGTTGGTTGTGCTGCAGCCTCGGGCGTTGAGAGGAGGGATTACAGAGCACACAAAGGCAGCTGATTTTAGGTTACGTTACTGCATCCGTTTTAGTTCTATTGTCCTTGTTTGAATCGAGGATGTATCTATGTATGCTCAATTAGTTTATGGTGCTGTATCTCTATTGATGTGATATATGGGGAAGTGTGTCCAAACTTTTGACTGGTACTGTAGGTGATAGATCTGACAATGGAAGGAAGAGATGTAAGCCTACAGCGTAGTGGGCAGAGAACTGTACTTCTCTACTGTACTTCTCACCATTATCCATACCTTCTTATTTTGGCGGCTTCTCGAAATCCAAATCAACAATGGCAGAAGTGTGCCAAGTCTTACTTTGGCTGATCTTTTGGGTTGAATCCTGGAGTGGGAGATGTGTGGGGGTCGGTTAGAGTGCCAAAAATAGGGAGATAGACATCCAGAACAGGCAGAGATGAGGCAGGGTCTGCACAGGGCCTTGTTCAAACCGACCATCAAAGGCAGTGAGGCTGTCTCGGAGGGAACCAGGCCTCTGCACGGTCCAGGGCAGAAGCTCAAAGGGCAGTAGACTTCCTGCTGCATTTGTGTCGCATGCAGTTAATGGTCTGTAGACGGCGCGGTTCACTTGCCTTCATCTGTTTTTCTTTTCTCACCTTTTTAGATAGGCCAATAGTTCCTGTCATAGGCTGAAGAGATTTGACATTCAAGTGCCTATAGTACTGGAATTCAATCAGAAACATGACTTATTCTCAGCTGAGGAGATCCATGCATGCTATATACTGTGGTAAACCTACCTGGGTGGAGTTAGGTTGGCGATCGGGCTCCGCAATTAGGCTGATGACCTGCACCCGCACCCACTCACGGGCTCGGTCCAAGACTGATAAATAGACAGAGCCGGGAGCTGAGCGGGTCTCGAGGGGAGTGGCTAAGCGATCTCCGAGGACACGAAACGTCCTGTGGAGTTTACGACACGGTGCAAAATGGGGAACTCAATATTATTACCATACAATCCCCATTGTAGAGTATATAGTACTGTAGCTTGTCATGTTGAATACCATGGATATAGTAATGTGATTTAACTCCACTTACAAAGGGACATAGACTATCACACCTGGCTGAATTGTTATTGGCTGAGAAGATAATAATACAACATCTGACGCTAATTATTTTGTGAACATCTTTAATTAGGTCTAAATGTGACCAAAATGGCGATTAATTATTTGTGATTAATCACAGCAAACCAACCTCGACTAATTATTTATCATTTGACATTAATTATTTGATCATTTGAAAGCCCTAAATTAAAATTATTTCATTGCTCAAAAGTACCCCAAGTACATCAAAAATGTTTTGTAAATAAAGCATTAACATAAATATTGGTTAGTTGCTAGTCAGCTGTCTCCTGGTCAAGTCCCACATCACCTACAAAATCCTCCTTCTCACCTACAAATCCCTCCATGCCTGCGCCCCCCAGTACCTAACTGACCTTCTCTGGCAACATACTCCATCCCGGAACCTGCGGTCCACCGGACATGGGTCTGCTCTCCACCCCCCGCACCAACCTACGGACCTTCGGGGAAAGAGCCTTCAATGTGGCAACTCCCACCCTTTGGAACTCTCTCCCCACAGTGATCCGCAATGCCCCTACCCTGGACACCTTCAAATCAGCCCTCAAAACGTCTCTGTTCACCAAGGCCTTTGGCCCCTAGTCTAGTTTTGTCACTGTCGCTGTCTTTTTGTTTTCTTCGTTTTTTTCTGTTCTGTCTGTCTGACTTTCTGTCTGTAAAATATGTAAAGCGTCCTTGGGTTTGAGAAAGGCGCTATATAAAACCAAGTTATTATTATTATTATTATTATTATTATTATTATTATTATTATGGAGAGCGGAGACTCTGTCTCATCCAATCAAGCCTCCCAGTTATGAACTGGGCTGAATAGTGTTGGAGGTTTTTCCACCAGGAGCATCGACTCTGCTGTCCTTCCATGTTGGGATCCTCCTGGGTTGCATTTACTTCTGGCCTTTCTCCATCAGGCCAAGAGGCTACCCATGAAACATCCTGCCCCCTCCCGTTCCTCTGTGAGTTTTCTTAACCCCTGGGGGGAAAAAACATACCTCTTCTTTCTTCTGCATTTTTGTTACAGGCTACATTCCCTGTCTAAACTTCACACCACAATCATCCATCACACACTTCTCTTTCATGGGAACTTTCTGGGGATTTGATAGATTTCTACCTTTAGTGGAGAGGCTGCTGGTCTCCCATGAGACCAGACAGAGGGATTCATCATGGTGGGTTCCGGTACAACAACTCCCTGTGCACTCAACACAACTTCTTCAAGACGTCAATGGAATACTCACTCACCTTCTCCTGAGCAGTATTGGCTCTCCGCTTCCGTCTCTACACTTGATAGCTCTTCTCTGCCAAAGGACCAGGGCTTCTTCAAGCTGCTGGCAGCACACCCTGTCTCGGTCCAACTGCTCTTTAGTTTTGTGTATTTCCTCAACTTCATCATCATTTGAACCATCTGTCCATCCAGAAACAGCACTTCACTTTTCAAATCGATAACTGTTTTTCTTCAGGAACCAGGAGGTGGAACTGATGGCTTTGATAGCTAGCTCCAACGGAGGTTAAGTTTGAGTGGCTGTACTGTACTGTATACCGGATCTTGGTCAGAAGACAGTTTTTCAAACACTTTTTTTTCAAACACTTGGTGTTGGTCTTGTTTTCTTTGCCCAACATGTTAGAGCGGCCAATGTTGCTCTTTGGGGACAATTGCACTGGTTCCATTGCGCTAGGCAAGCTTAATCTGTTATGTTCGTTGTTTCCAGTATTCCTAACTAGGAATAAACAGGCTGGGGTTTCTTAACTGGCTTTTAATAACACGTTGCACATCCGTCTTCCAGACACTCTCCCTCTACTTCCGGTCCCCGGTCCGGGTACAACAACATAGGGCGGAACCAATATTATGTAGTATAATAACAACACATCTTCCCTTCTTTCAAAACAAAACAACTTGTTCTTTTCTTGTAGTCATATAACAAAACATTAGTTTCTGACTGTTCTTAAATCTGTGCATTCCAATAATAAACCTGCATTTCAAACATGAACCTATGCATTCAAATAATAAGCATATGTATCACATATCTCTTTACAAACTTTTTTTTTTTTTTTTTCACAAACATTTTCATTTACATTTAACTCTCAACAATAAGTGTCCTCTTTTCTTTACTCTGTCTCATGCCCACAGTCCACATGGTTTTAGCACTGTGCAATAAGTCTCTCAGGAGGTTTAACAGTCCTTTTAGGCCTGCAACAGGTCTCAGAGGGTGTGCTGCCCCCCTTTGGCATGACGGAGTCACTGCGGTCCAGAGAACTCTGACCAAACTGCTCACTCCTGGGAGCATCTAACACTTCTGCAGTGCTTTGTTGTTGAGAATCTGTCTCTGGGACCGTTACCTGTGGTCTTAGATCCACACGATTTCGTCTCAGAGCTGCACCATGGTCTGTCCGGATCAGGTATGAGCGTGGTGCAACTTCTCTTTGCACGCATCCTCCTTGCCTCCATGTGCCTTTTGTGTGATCCAGGATACGGATTGTATCGCCTGGCTTGAGGCTTGGTAAGTGTTTTGCCTTCTTGTCATGTTGCAACTTGTGTTTCTCTTTTTGTTCTTGTTTCCTTGTCCTCATTGTGTGCGCTCCTACAGGTGTCAACAGGTTCTCATGGATAGGAAGGTTAGTGCGTAAGCGCCTTCCCATCAGCATCTGGGCTGGGGACAAACCATTTTCCAAAGGGGCACTCCTGTATACCATCAGACTCCTCTGGAACTCCTCCTGTCCATCTTGAGCCTTCTTCATGAGAGCCTTGACAACCTTGACTGAACTCTCTGCGAGCCCATTGGATCTCGGGTAGTTAGGGCTTGAGGTGGCATGGTGAAAACCCCAGTCCTCTGCAAAACCAGCAAACTCGCTGCTGGAAAACTGTGGCCCGTTATCTGAAAACACCTCACAGGGAACTCCATGTCTCGCAAAGACTGTTTTTAGGTAGGCTATGACTGTTCTGCTGGATGTTGACTGCAGTGTTGCAACTTCCGGGTAGTTGGAGAAGTAATCTGTGACTACAATGTTGCTTTTACCGTTACAGTCAAACAAATCCACTCCGACCTTCTGGTACGGGCGATCAGGTACAGGGTGGGGCATGAGCGGCTCTGCTTGTTGTTTGGACCTGTAGGTGAGACATATTTCACATGCAGCTGTGGTGTGGCTGATGTCTTGGTTGAGCCTTGGCCAGTACATTACTTCACGCGCTCTACGTTTACATTTTTCCTCACCCAAATGTCCCTCATGCACTTTCTGCAGCATTTCCTTGCGCATGGATGACGGGATGACAAACCTGCTTCCTTTGAAGACAATGTCCTTAGCAACTGAGAGCTCTGATCTGCATGCCCAGTAATCTTGGATCTGACTTGGGCAATCACGCTTTTGCACAGGCCACCCTTTCAGTATGGTCTTCTTGAGCTCTTTCAGTGTCTCGTCTAGTTCAGTTGCTTTCCTGATCTTCTCTGTCCGCTCCGCAGACACAGGAAGTGATGTGACAATCATGTCAACATAGGCTTCTATTTCGACGCTTTTCTGTTCATTTGGACTTTCCATCTTGTTGACTGCGCGTGAGAGCGTGTCAGCAGCAAACATGAATTTTCCTGGTGTATAGACCATTCTCACGTCATATTTCTGCAGTCTGATTGACAGTCGCTGAATCCTCAGAGGACAATCATTGAGGGGCTTGGACATTATTGATACTAGGGGCTTGTGGTCTGTTTCCACTTCAAAAGCCTGTCCATATATGTACTGATGGAAACGTTCACATGCATATGTGCTGGCTAAAAGTTCCTTCTCTATTTGTGCGTATCTAACTTCAGCACTTGTCAATGCACGAGACGCGTAGGCTACGGGCTGCCAGCTGTTGTCATACATCTGTAGCAGTACTGCCCCTAGGCCGTACTGAGAAGCATCTGCCGAGATCCTAGTGCTCCGTTCTGGGTCATAAAACTTGAGCACTGGCTCCTTGGTTAAGATCTCCTTCAGCTTATGGAAGCACTCTTCCTGCTCATGGGACCATTCCCACTCGTTCTTCTGCTCTAGAAGCCATCTGAGTGGTGCTGACTGGGCAGACAACTGGGGGATAAATTTAGCCAAATATGTGACCATTCCCAGAAATCTCCTCACCTCTTCTTTGTTCTGTGGACGTTCCATGTTCATTATGGCTGACGTCTTCCTTGGATCTGGCTTGACACCTTGCTCTGAAATCACATCTCCCACAAAGGTAAGGCTTTTCACTGCAAACTCACACTAGTTCTGGTTTAATTTCAGATTGGACTTGCGTGTCAGATCCAGTACTTCCCTCAGCCGTGCATCATGTTCTTCTCTTGTGGATCCCCACACGATGATGTCATCCATCATGGTCTCCACTCCCTCTATGTGCTCATAGATCATATGGATTGTTTTATGGTAAACTTCTGGCGCAGACAGAATACCGTAAGGTAAACGCAGAAAGCGAAACCGTCCTTCTGGTGTGTTGAACGTGCATAGTTTTGAGCTTGCCTCATCAAGCTTCATCTGCCAGAAGCCTGTTGACGCATCCAGCTTGCTAAACCATTTAGCACCAGCAAACTGTGACATGATCTCTTCTCTTGTTGGTAGCTTGAAATGCTCACGCTTTATAGCCCTGTTTAGATCCCGTGGATCAAGACATATGCGTAGAGCTCCACTTGGCTTCAGCACAACCACTAGTGAGCTCACCCAATCTGTTGGCTCGTCTATTTTCTTTATGACGCCCATCTTTTCCATGCGTGCTAGCTCTTCTTTGAGTTTGTCTCTCAGTGCAAATGGAATCTTTCTGCACGCATGAACTACAGGAGTCACTGTGTCATCCACACATATCTTGTGCTCACCAGGCAAGCATCCTAGTCCCTCAAAGACATCTTTGTTCTCCTGCATAATTGCGTTGTGGTCTGTGCTAGTCTGGGAATTCACTACAAACACCCTTCTCACTAAGTCAAGCTTTTCACAGGTACTCAGACCTAGGATTGGCTGTACGCTCTTCTCTACTATGAGCATCTGTGTCTTTAACTGCTGTCCCTTGTGCTTTAGAGTCACTATACAACAACCTTTAATTGGAACTGTCTCTCCTGTATAGCCTGTCACTTTTACTTTCACCGGGTGTATTTTGCTCTTAACTGTGAGGGTCTTGTAATCATGTATGGACATAAGGTTGACTTGTGCACCAGTGTCTATCTTGAATGGAATTATGGTCTCATTCACAGTTAATGGGACTAACCATTTGCACGCATCTGCTGTGCTAGACTGTACTGAGTCAACCAAGAACTCCTCTGGCTCTTCTTCCACTGTGTCCACTTTCATCCCTGAAGCCTCAGCTTTGCAATACCTCCCAAAGTGGTTATCCTTCCCACACTTGTGGCAGACTTTTCCATAAGCAGGACATGACCTAGGCATATGCTTGCCTCCACATCTTCCACATCTACTGTTTGGACTCTTGGGACTTTGCTCTGTAGGCTTTTGCTTTCCAAACTGTTTTGGGCGCTGTCCCTCTCTTTTCACGGCATGCACTGCTGCCGACTCATCCATGCGCAGCTCCTTTGCTTGTGCGCGAGTGGTTTCTGCTGCTCTGCACATGTGAACTGTTTTCTCTAGCGTTAAATCACGTTCACGTAGTAATCTTTCTCTAAGCCCATTATCAGGAATCCCACACACTATTCGATCTCTGACTAATGAGTTTCTTAAATCTCCGAATTCACATGACTTGCTCAAAGTAAATATTTCAGTTAAATACTGATCAAAACTCTCACCTGTCTTCTGAGCGGCAGAGAAAAACTTATATCTCTCAAAAGTGACATTTTTACTGGGCACAAAGTACTCCTCGAACTTTGTCACTAGCTCAGTCAATGTTAAATTTCCCTCATCTATTTGAAAGGTGTTGTAAATGTCCAATGCATCTTCTCCTATTACATGCAAAAATATAGACGCTTTTAGCTTTTCATCTCCTCCCCCCGCCCCGCTCGCGGCCAAGTAAATATTAAATCTCTGCTTGAATCTCTTCCAATTATCAGCAAGATTGCCACTGAACTGCATGGGTGTGGGAGGACTGAGTTTATCCATGATGGGGAACACTACGGGTGCAGGATTTTCTTGGTCTCCTTGTTGATTGTTCGAATCGTTTTCACTCACGTTAGCTTGATCACTGTCACTTCCACTCTCGCTAGACATGCTCGCGTGACGCTCCTCTTGCTAGCAGTCCGCAGATGTGTGCTTTCGGAATCCAGCACATTCCTTTTTCATAAGTCGATGAACTCCGCGTTGCCAGTCCCATTATCTGACACCATGTTATGTTCGTTGTTTCCAGTATTCCTAACTAGGAATAAACAGGCTGGGGTTTCTTAACTGGCTTTTAATAACACGTTGCACATCCGTCTTCCAGACACTCTCCCTCTACTTCCGGTCCCCGGTCCGGGTACAACAACATAGGGCGGAACCAATATTATGTAGTATAATAACAACACAAATCAGCACACCTTAAGTATTTGAGAAAAATAAATCGAACAGTTTTGATTCAATCGAGACAGGCGTGCACCTAGGTTTGATGTGTATGACACTTTTCTTCCATTACCAGTGCTGATATTTCCTGTTTAAGTCAATTGTTTTCTTATAGGTTTTACATTTACTATAGCTTTTACTTTAACCCTTCATCTCCAAAAATATGATTGTGGAAGACACAAGTGCCTAGCATAAGGCCAAGAGGACATCCTCAAAGTCCGAGGACGACACTTGAGTTGAAATGTCTCAGAACGACCTCATCATGAGAGTGTTAATGCCACGCGATTCATGTGTTTTTTTGATTGTCAAATAAACAAATCCAAATATACTCATAGAGCTCTACACACTACTCTTGAGACACCCTGGCCCTGGCGCACATTTCTACCATAGAATTAGAATGACGTTCTACTCGTTCTAATGACGTTCTAATTCCAGGATTTCTGCCAGCTACTAGAGCTGGGCTGAGATGAGACAGATCAGGCTGAATGGCTGAGTAGCCTAGTGTTTCATGAAGGAAAGCAGCAGTGAGGGGCCCGATACAAACTGTCACTCAGTGAGTTACAACTCACCAGGGGATCCCGTCTGACTGAGCCGATGAAGACAAATATGGATAATATCATACTACTGGGAACCAAACACCATGATAGTTTATTCACGCACATTCAAAACGTATCTATGAATAGCCTTCACATGCTCTAAAGACTGATTAATACAGCAGTCAAATCGGGATTTTTTTCTTGATCTATTCCCACCTCTTTTCATCGTTTTTAAAGGTAGACTGCGATATGTTTGTAGCCGCAAAATAGCAGGGGCGACGATGGGCAGCTTCACAAATCCAACAGACCTTCATACCTGCAGAAACATGTAGAATAGGTTGTGTATAATTGTTCCCTCAGGATGAGGCTATACTGTATATGACGTACTATGATGTACTTCAACCAACATTCTGTTCAATCTAACCACCGATTTGTTCCACTGGTGCTGGAGCTGACCGTAGCTCCTCATACATGGTTGATAGATGGAGCCCCTGGGGGGTCCGCATATGTACCGTGTGATAAAGGGAGAGGGGGGTCTATGGAGTTCCCTAGGGAACCAGCACATGCAGTGCAGAGTGTGTGTGCGGGTGTGTGTGTGTGTGTGTGTGGGGGGGGGGGGGGTACAGACAAGAACCTCCCTAGATTAAAGCTTTTATGATCACAGCGCTACATTGTGTATTGTAATGTTGGATTAACTAATCAGCTGTTTTAACCAAAGCTGTAAATCAATGTGATACAACCTCTTATCTGACTCCATTTGCACCTTGCTTAACATGCATGAAATGACATGAAATATCACAGTAGAATAGAGGATGTAGTATAATATCACAGTAGAATAGACGGATGTATTGCGAGGGGAAATAGTACAATTGGGAAAGGTGGGTCGACCTGTGGACATCAGAAGATTGGAATTAGACATGGAATGGATAGTTGATTGACAGATTCACTTGGATACAGGCAGTGATGGGAAATGATCTATCTATATAGTCTATATGCATGTATATGGGTATGTGTGTGTAAGCATTATAAGTACCTTACCATGTAAACAGCTGTACAGTATGTAGAATTGTGGTTGTTCTTTTTTTTTCATGGCCTCCAAATTAGGGGAGGGTAGGGACAAAAATACAGAAAAATAATATGTGTGCTGTATCACACATACTGTATACAGATACTGTCCAGCTACGTTAGACATTTAAACCAAATCACGATGCATACACAGAAGACAGATATAGGATGCAGCCTGCTGGGTTTGAAGGAGATAAATAAGGCTTTTGTGTGGACACACACTTAATGAAGATGAATTATGTATTTGACAGTAAGGAAGTGAGAAGAGGGAACCAATAGTTACGGGGTGGCAAAAACAAGTCAGGAAGTGGAGAGGGGAGGGTTCGGTCCTGTCCCATTGACGATGTGTTTTCTATGTGATATGACTGGTCATCTTTAACGTCATCTTTAACTTGCACGTAAGCACATTTTTCTAAATGGAGGTAAGCATTATTTATAAAACGGGCTGCGCTTGTTTAAAATTGCGTACGTACTTCTGTCTATAAATACCAAATATACATTAAATTGAACGCAGGTGAATGAGGCTTGTATTTACTTCGTGTGATAGTGGCTCAATTATAGCGGCTGAAATAGGCCAAGTGCTATAATATAGGGTAGGCGTCTGAAAGCGGGAGAGGGCAGAGAAGGGTGGCTTCTCGGTAAGTTGCATTTGTAACGTTTGATCATGACAACTAACCAGGCAAATGCTTATACTGTAATAATATAATGGTCTTATTCTTATGGGGACATTGAAAACTTGGCTGCTCACTCCCTTTGCGAACCCCCAGACATCGGAGGAAATCCAGTATATGTTTATATATATCCATATAATCCATATATATGTTTATATCAACGGTAATCAAGTGCTTTAGTTGGCGAGCACACTTGGTGATGGTAAGCTCCCGTAACACGAGTTGACTCGCTGGAACGAGACAGGCGAGCGAGACCGCCACACACCACACATCTGCCATATCATACCTCCGTCCCACGTCCCATTTATCATCATATTTTTCAATATAAAACAGAGGTATGATATGGCAGATACAGGGGAGGCTGGTTCATTAGGGGCAATTGTGCAATGCCCCACCAAAGGGAGAAGAGAGAGATTTTTTTTCTATGACTTCTAGACAGTGTTGCTTCTGAATATCATAGTCCAATCAGCTAGTGTTCTGTGGAGTATATCATAGTCCAATCAGCTAGTGTTCTGTGGAGTATGTTCCAATCAGCTTCAAGTCCCGCCCCTTTCGGGGCAACTTTCAGTCTACTCGAAGTTGCACTAGGCTGTTCTCGTAGACTTGCATGTAAAATCTATTTTGGTAACTTCAGGCCATTCGGTCGATTGTCTATGGGGTTTTGGGACATGCACAAAGAATCGTACGTGCTTACGTCATGTCCGGCGTCACGTTCGTGACGGTAAAACCGAGGATTTACGAGGGGTTGGTATGAGAAGAAAACATGGCTAGCGGGATGTGAAGTAACAAATGCGTTGTTCTGCTTTCCACTACCGGACTTTGTAAACAAATTGAACAAATGGATTAGAAGGAGGCATCTTTTGTTCCCAACTTGATATTGCAACTGGACCTATTACCGAAGTCAAACTTGTGTAAGTAAGTGAATCATCTGTCCTTCAGTCATGATAGGAAAACCAAATCGATGCTGGGAGAAGGAATGGCAGACTGTATTCTGATTGTATCTTCTATGCTCTTTGTATGTTTCTATGCTCTTTGTATGTTTCTATGCTCTTTGTATGTGTCTTGGTGTAGGAGAAACGTAGGACCACGTTGGAAACAAGTGTTTCGGTACACGTTGACGTGTAGAAACTGTAGAGAGAAAATTGTAGAAATTGTAGAGAAAACTGGGGGGGTAGAGGTGATGAAGAGGTCTGTACAGGGGGGGTAGAGGTGATGAAGAGGTCTGTACAGGGGGGTAGAGGGTATGAAGAGGTCTGTACAGGGGGGGTAGAGGTGATGAAGAGGTCTGTACAGGGGGGTAGAGGTGATGAAGAGGTCTGTACAGGGGGGGGTAGAGGTGATGAAGAGGTCTGTACAGGGGGGTAGAGGTGATGAAGAGGTCTGTACAGAGGGGGTAGAGGTGATGAAGAGGTCTGTACAGGGGGGTAGAGGTGATGAAGAGGTCTGTACAGGGGGGGTAGAGGGGATGAAGAGGTCTGTACAGAGGGGTAGAGGGGATGAAGAGGTCTGTACAGGGGGGTAGAGGGGATGAAGAGGTCTGTACAGGGGGGTAGAGGGTATGAAGAGGTCTGTACAGGGGGGTAGAGGGGATGAAGAGGTCTGTACAGGGGGGTAGAGGGGATGGAGAGGTCTGTAGAGGAGGGTAGAGGGGATGGAGAGGTCTGTAGAGGAGGGTAGAGGGGATGGAGAGGTCTGTACAGGGGGGGTAGAGGGGATGAAGAGGTCTGTACAGGGGGGTAGAGGGGATGAAGAGGTCTGTAGAGGAGGGTAGAGGGGATGAAGAGGTCTGTAGAGGAGGGTAGAGGGGATGAAGAGGTCTGTAGAGGAGGGTAGAGGGGATGAAGAGGTCTGTACAGGGGGTAGAGGGGATGGAGAGGTCTGTACAGGGGGGTAGAGGGGATGGAGAGGTCTGTACAGGGCGTAGAGGGGATGGAGAGGTCTGTACAGGGGGGTAGAGGGGATGGCGAGGTCTGTAGAGGTGGGTAGAGGGGATGGAGAGGTCTGTAGAGGTGGGTAGAGGGGATGAAGAGGTCTGTAGAGGTGGGTAGAGGGGATGAAGAGGTCTGTACAGGGGGGTAGAGGGGATGAAAAGGTCTGTAGAGGTGGGTAGAGGGGATGAAGAGGTCTGTACAGGGGGGTAGAGGGGATGGCGAGGTCTGTACAGGGGGGTAGAGGGGATGAAGAGGTCTGTACAGGTGGGTAGAGGGGATGAAGAGGTCTGTACAGGTGGGTAGAGGGGATGAAGAGGTCTGTACAGGGGGTAGAGGGGATGACGAGGTCTGTACAGGGGGGTAGAGGGGATGAAGAGGTCTGTACAGGGGGGTAGAGCTATTCTCATGCTAAAATTGACTGTAAATCCAGATTTTAAAGTTGATATTCTTCCCCGTGGAGCATGCCCCCATAACCTGTGCCCCACCCAAACATTTTAGCACCAGCCGCCACTGGGCAGATATATATATGGTACATGGCAGTCCCACGCGCCCGTCCCGCTCCAATTCTAGTAGATCGCGCAACCAGGGAATCGCCGACATGTGTGAAAGGGAGCAACACGTGAATCTACCGGCATTTGGCTCATGTGTGAACAGCGAAAATGCCTGGTCGGCACAGCTTGGGATTCCATGGAAATTACAAGGAACTATGTGTGAAAGAGGCTTATTTTAACGCATTGCCGGGCAAGGTCCGTTGTGGAGCGCACTATAGGCATGTTGAAGGGGAGATGGCGTTGCCTTGACAGCTCCGAAGGGACATAAAGGAAGACTGAAATACAATCATAAACATCAGTTCCCTTTAAATCTTGAATTAAACTCATTTTCTCGGCTGATCATCAGTAGACATCAGTAGGCAGTGCGGCTCACATGCCTGTAATAACTCTGCATAACCAACCAGTAGGTAATGTGCGTACGTCAAGTCAATACCTGACGTAGAGCTACGATCGTTTCCACGGTCAAATAGACTCACGTTTAAATGTTATAAATCACTACATTGACGAGGTTTTCTACGTACGACACAGGTAAGATCAAATTTGATGCAAAGTACTTTCTATAAATGAGGCCCCAGGATGAAGGACATGACACTTTCAGT
Organism: Nansenia antarctica; assembly: GCF_963989245.1. NCBI lineage: Eukaryota > Metazoa > Chordata > Actinopteri > Argentiniformes > Microstomatidae > Nansenia > Nansenia antarctica. Next base: position 43,321,543 of record NC_137677.1, read on the forward strand.
CTTATTTCACTCTACCGTGACTGATGGAGGACATCCCAACTGACGACCCAATACCCTCTGGTCCATTGACTATGTGACAATTAGATGTGTTGTCAATGGGACACTCCTCTGTTATTACAATCTAATCATATCGTACGCTGGGTGTGTACCTCAGAGCACCGCAGAGCATTTGTAATGAGCCACTCACATATGAGTCATTCTGTAAACAGAGAGGACAGGGTCAGGGGTGCATAAGTCATTGTCAGTCAATGACAGAATTATACACAGCTCTTCTAGGTGGGGGGCCCCGCAGGGCTAATTGATTATCGTAGGACAATGTCCTTTCTGCCGTTTTACTACTGAGTCACATATCTCCAATGATCTCCAATGATGAATTATAGTCTGTTGTGCAGACCTGGGGTATTCCAGTATTTGAAATCCTCTCAAATAGGCTAGCCATGCTTGATTGAGCTCGCCTGGCACAGTGGAACCAATAGAAAAGTACCCTACTCATCCGTCACTCCAGGGAGACTCAGCGCTCAAACGAATTTGGAAAATTTTCAATATGATCTGAACCCAGGTCTGTTTTTGAGTGTCGGCAGTAGCTGTGTCACTCACCTCAATACGGATTCCCCCATAAGCGCTTATCTTCTACGATTGCACGGTGTTGAGCGGTTGTCAACTACTTTCTACCAACAAAACACTTTTCCTCTATCTGAGTGCATCACCTGGAGATATTTATGTACACCTCTCTCTAATGAAAAGAAGGTTTTGGCAGAGTACCACACCTGGAACCTCTGAATCGACCAATCCCCGGAGCAGCTTTGAAATGTAGATCTGAGCGTGGAGTGACATAACAACAAAAAGAAACAGAGCTTTAGAAACATCGTCGTTTAGCTGCAGAGGTTTGAAAGGTGGCTGAACAGCACTTGCTGGCTGCTGTCGGGCCAGAGAGACACAAAGAGGGAAGGAAGTTTTGGCTGTCTCAGTGCACTCCCACGCACACCATGACTTGAGCTCGCTGGAACCTAAATGAACTCTAAAAATACACTCCTCCGCAGGAAGACGGACAGAGCCCCGGCGCTTCTCAGATTGCACTCGGAGGACAACTCTGCCTGCCCCCCGGACGGGGGGGGGGGGACGGGGGGGTGGGGGTGGGGGGGTGTTAAGCCCCTGGGCTTGCACTCCTTAAGCGGCATTCACATGATAAGCTGGAGAACGGCATTGGCACCGGGGACGACCGGCGCGTTTCCTAATCAGCTTTCCTTAAGTGGGCCGAGCGGGCCGTGGAGTATGAGGTTGTGATTTGAAGGGATATCGAATGTCTAACGCTTTGATTGTGGCTCAAGATAATGCTAGGAATAAAAGAACACATGAAAGATCCGGTTAATTACAGGATAATTACCTGAATGAATGACCATTATCACCCACAGAGACATCTCAGACCAGCCCACAGGCCAGGGACAGGCAGAGAGGGAGAGAGAGAGAGAGGGAGGGGGAGAGGGAGAGAGGGAGAAAGGGAGGGAGAGAGGGAGAGAGAGAGGGAGAGAGCAGGGAGAGAGGGAGAGAGGGAGAGAGAGAGGGAGAGAGAGGGAGAGAGGGAGAGAGAGGGAGGGAGAGAGAGAGGGAGAGAGGCAGCTATATTTACTGACTGTGGGAGTCTGGCCATGGGAGCCACCGTCTGACTGGCTTGGTGTAATAATGATGTCAGATCGCCAGACTAGCCAGGCTGTGTGTCACCCAGCTGTTGCCAACGACTGCATCCTCCCCAGCCACACACGCACGCACACACACACACACACACACACACACACACACACACACACACAGATACACAGACACACACGCACGCAAGCACGCACACACACACACACACACACACATTGATACACAGACACACACACACAGATACACAGACACACACACACACAGATACACAGACACACACACACACACGCACGCCACGCACGCACGCACACACACACACACACACACACACACACACACACAGACACAAACGCACACACACACACACACACACACACACACACACACACACACACAGTGTCCTACCTGTTCTCCCATGCATACAACCTCCCCTACCCCTAACCATCTCCCCTAACCCTGCCACTCCCCTCCCCCCCTGGACATTGCTGCATTACTGTGACACCGTTCATTAACTCTGTGTTCTATGTGCTCATTGCTTGTTGTTTATGTGTTTTCCGTTTTTCCCATATTGTCAGCGTCTTTGAGCCTCGGAAAAGCGCTATATAAATACAATGAATTATTATTATTATTATTATTAGTGTCAGCTCAACATCTCAATCCATTAAAGGGATAAGTCAAACTGAGACAAATGTGAGTGCGGTGATGGGGCGGTGATACAAGGCGGTGTAGCAGTGATATGTTTCCTGTGGTGTAAACAACAACCCAGCCCAGTAGAGCTGATGGAGATGTGTTTCTACCGGCGAGGCACAGGGATTGGGTTATTTCTCATCAGTCCTTTGTCATTTATTAGTATGAAGGTACGTCCTCCAACGCATTTGTTTTAATGAAGTGTACATTTCATTCAAGATCTCCCCCCACTGGAGACCTGTAGGAATGGTCTTACTTCCTGTGTAATGACTGTACAGTTGGTAGCAGATGATGAAATATTCCATATTTTCTTTTCTAAATCAGTGAATGACACATGCAAATTATATGTGTGTGTATGTATGTGTGTGTGTGTGTGTGTGTGTGTGTGTGTGTATGTGTATGTGTGTGCGTGCGTGTGTGTCCGTGTGTGCGCGCGTGCATCCGTCCGTCCGTGCACGCGTGCGTGTGTGTATAATGGAAGTAGAAGAGGTGGATCACCGGTCAGAACTCTGCAGACAGAGATATCCATCAGGTCCAGAGCCAGGTGACAGGTGCCCTGGGCCCAGACAGAGATATCTCCAC